>NC_143018.1:47808161-47940661 GCF_055824585.1 Amblyomma mixtum
ATGACATCCAGACGGGAACGAAAGACGAAGAAGGTAAAGGAAGTGGAAGGAAAGATACGAATACAGTACAATGTTATCGATGCGATTCAAGAATAAGAACAAGAGGAGGAATAGAAAAATGATTTAATCGAGACCGTGACTTGGTGCCCAGAAGCAATTCTAAAAGGTCGAAGAAGACGAGATTGAAGACAACCCGGAAAGAACACATGTCGCTGGCCACTTTTACTTCCTCTACGTGGGGAGAAAGGCCGGGTACATTTTATTTTGTTGTAAAATTTGCAATAAGAAAGACAATTATTGCCCTGAAATCGGAACGAGGAGAAATATATATCAATTTGTGCCATTACAGCTGTCCCAGCACACTTCGCCCGGAAGAGGGCGAAGGGTTTCGGTTTAGACATTTCAGCCGCGTTATAACGAAGGCCAAGGGCCCTTGTAACGCACTAACCTGAGCTGTCTTCGATTCTTAGGCCGGATCGTAATCCGCATGACACCTAAATATCTACACAAATATATCATCTTTCCTAGCTTCCCTGAGCTAAACTTCATTTGATATCCTGGCTCATTTTTATCACTCTTATATGGAATCATTCGAAACGATACAGTTCAAATGATCATGTGGAGCGGTTTATAAAGATTTAACCAGAAGCAATGTGCCCACTCGATATTTTGTTCTCTGTAGGGAGCGTCGCACAAAGGTGTGGCCTGCCATGTCTCAGGCGCGGAGTAAAAGCGAGATCAGGTTCATTCACCTCCCCTTATTTATTTAGTGAGCAAGCACTGCTCTATAGGTGCCAACCCCGAACAAGAATCTTGTCATCTTCTATTGCTGTCTTGTGCTATGAACTAACCCTAGCTTACCCCGAGCGAGAGGTTGCTCGGGAAAAGCAACATGGGCCGCAGGGTCCCTACGGTGGCTGCGATAGAAGGAGCCACGTGCCAGTGCAGAGGCGCATCGCTTAACCGTTCCGCCACGGCGCAGGTATTGGTACGAGGACTCGGCAATATCTACGAATGTTAAGCAAAGAAATTAAGTAGAGAATTGCGAATTCCGTATATATGAACATCGCCCACTAAAACTATCGCGTCATACGCTTAAGGCGGAGCTGAAGTGCCCCCTCCGATTGAAGAACGAACGCATGCTTTAGCGCGTACAGGTGCACCGAAAGTAAAACGAAGCACGCGAGCGGTGGCCGAACTGGGAAAAACTGCATGCCAGCACACTCTATCAGCATATGCGCAGCAGAGAGTGAGGAGGCGTCGGCACCATAGAGTTTCTTACTATTACCTAGAAGGAAAGCTGGCAGCCCGTCTATGGGAGTTTGCATGGCGACCCCTCGAGGCCGCTTCAGCCGCCATGGGCGCTCAAAGCATCATGGGGCGGTGAGCTACTTGTTGCGGAACTGAAACTTTTGGCCAAAAAATAATAGAAAAATAAAGCTGTTTGATAACTACAAACGTCTTAACATTCAATATCTTGTCTAATGATTGCAACAAACGAGCAGAAAAGCATTTAAGTGCAAAGTTTGCCCAAAATAAGAGACGACTCGCTCTCCTATTGGCCTAGTAGTGAACACTATAAAAACTAATATTTCGTAATTAACAGGCGCGTTTTTAAAAGCAAATATGTTTTCAAAAAAAATGTTGTTGCTTAGATACTTTATAAGGTTTTTTAATGGCATTTTAGAAAAGTAAAACCTTTTATTGGTGTCGTGTGTCGTCGCGTTTTTACTACTATGGGTTTTGCACACTGCGTTCGCGCGAAAGTCGTCTGCGCACACACGGGCAGCGTTTTTGGAATGAAACATCTTAGTAATGACACTCCGTGTTCCTGAAAAACTACGACTGTCCCGCAACAAGTAGCTCACAGCCCCATGATGCTTTGGGCGTCCATGGTGGCTGAAGTGCAGCGCCGCCAGCTTTCCCTCTAGGTAATAGTAAGAAACTCTATGGTCGGCACATCCGGCTGACCCATCTCGACGATCTGATGCCCGCCTTATCGCCGGCATCAGCGAACCCACGCTGCTACCATCATTGCTCACCAGGGGCGCTTGCAATGCTTCAAGCTAGGGTTTACTGTTTTCCCGCACCGTACAGGAAAGCTTGCCTTCGGCGGCGTGCGTTTTCTGCATCGTCAAGAATGCCACCATTTGCAGTCTGTGCGACCGCCGTGCTTTCAGCTTCACTTCGCGGCGAGTTCGTTTGGCAAGTGCGGTTGAAATTTCGCCTGGCTCAAGGAGACGCGCGAAAAAAAGAATAAACTCCGCCACGAATGCTTTTTTTTTCTTTCATGGTATTTATATACATGGATTTGTACAGAAAACATATGCGGTATATACATTTCTGCGTGTGTATACACTAGTGCACTGCACGGGCTCGGGCCGGCCCGAAAGCCCGGGCCCGGCCCGGCCCGCGGGCCGGGCCGGGCCGGGACATGATCTGTTTTTCCGGGCCTGGGCCGAGCCCGGGCCTGAAGTTGCGGGCCCGGGCCGGGCTCGGGCTTAAAGCTGCGGACCCGAGCCGGGCTTGGGTCCGTGTAGAAAAGGCTAGTGTCGGACTATTCATTCACTATTGCAGAATGAAGTGCACAATTGCTACGCGCTGAGACAAAAACTAAGCTTTATTCATTCACTTATTTATTTCCTTATTTCCAAGGCGCGATGGCTTAGTGGTCAAGGCGCTTGATTACTGAGCCGGTGAGCCAGGCTTTGCTCCTAGCCTCGGCGGCCGCATTTCTGTTTCGGCGGCAAGTATGACAGCCCCATGTACTTTGTAGTATCATTGCTCGTTGAAGAAACCCAGGTGGTCGAAATGATCCGGAGCCCTCTGCTTCGGTTTCCCCTTGGGCCCCCAAAAACATAGCTTTTATTTTATAGCTGTATTTTCTCATGTGAGAAAATTCACTAACTAAAACGCGTTTGGTTTTCTTTTTGATCAGCTTACCACAAAAGCTCGCGAGAGTTTGTAAATCTCATCTCATGACCAAATCTATCCATCCTCGCTTCTTCAGCCTGGTTGACATGACAATTAAGTGCTTTTCCCTGTAAGTTATCACGTGATTCGCGCGTTATCTTCTGCTCCACCAGCAAGAGTAAAATTTAACCGGTCCTAATTGGCCATTGATCGTTCGTCATCCCAAAACATACCTATACACTATTATAAATGCATTCTGGAAGAACATATTGCCACGCGCCTAACGCGCCGTGCGGCCTCCGCGCTGAGCCGAAGACGACGACGAAGCGGCGGAGGGCTCTCGAGGCGCGCTTGTTCTGTTCGGTGTCCTGGAACCTGGCGCTGTAATTAAAAGAAGGCTCCCAGTATTGGGTTCTTCCCGACGCCTACCTTCACGGCTCCTCTGGTCGTGACAATATTAGATTACGACGCTTATAGTCTTCAAAACACACACCGTGAAATACCCAAGCCTTTTAGCTTTTCGTTTCTGCTGAAAGGTGACCAGTTAGGCTATGAGTTCAACCTGTGAGATCGCGTTCACTAAAAAAAATGTCATCCTACGGCTTGCTAGGCAGCTTTAATGTTTATAATTCGCGGACGGCAAAATATAACTGATTAAAATCATGGGGGAATGCAAAGTAGTCTATTAAGCGCGTATGCAGCCCTTTTTATTTGGCTCTCGGAACTTCGGAGTGTATCTTCGCGCACCTATAGTACACGAGATCACTGTCTAAAAGAGGGCCTGGCGAGCACTACTCTTCATCACCTCTTCTGGGTTAAAAAGTACCAACTTTCTGCAACCCAAACGGTGGTTTCAGAACCTTTGTCGGCCAGTTTCTTATCGGCCTATATTATACTAGCAGACTACTTGCTCAGTGTGAGCAGTATACCTCACACGTTACTGTGAAACGGGCCGGGCCGGGCCCGGGCTGGGCTTCACTTCGGGATTCACGGGCCGGGCCGGGCTCGCTAGAGCGATAATTTAGCGGGCCTGGGCCGGGCCCGGGCTTGAAGCCGCGGGCCTGGGCCGGGCTCGGGCTTCAAGTCTCGGGCCCGGGCCGGGCTTGGGCCTCAGATTGAGGCCCGTGCAGTGCTCTAGTATACACACACACAAAATCAATTATTTACAGAACACCTAGGTAGGCGCTACGTGGCAGAAACACAATAGTAAACATATTATAACGGAATGCTCAAGGTTTGAGCGTGAATAAAGGCGCATGTAGTGAATGCATGGGTTTCATGAATAAAGTAAAAGAAATAAAAATTAAAAATAAGGAGAGAAAAAATAAAAAAATGAAATTAAGAAAAATAAAAATAGGAAAAATAAAAATATAGAAATATAGAAATAAGAACAGAAACAAAAATGAAAAATAAGATGATAAATAAAGTACGAAAAATTAGTAAAGAAAAACCACTAAAAATAAGAAAATAAACAAAAATGAAAGGAGTAAAATATGAAAAATAAAAATAAACAAAAACAAACAGTGCGCCAGGAAACGCTTTCCCCTTGCAGCACTTCAGAGAGCCAAAGTGCGCCCAGAATTTTAACCGCGCCGATTTCCGTCTCCTCCTCCGCCTCCATACAGGCAGTGTGTGGACGGCCGACCGCCTCACCGTGATCTAGTGCGCCAGCCGTGAGCGAGTGAAACAGCATGGTTAAAATTTGCAAGGTCGCTTATTCATTATTAGCGCTCCGATTTACTTACCAGGTGGCAAGGCGAGAATGAACCAGTGTGCGGACACAATATAATATGCATCCCATGCGTTCTAAATATTGCTTCACTGGCCACCGCAACTGCCTCTCTACAGAACTGAGGGAAAAACTGGAAGTCAAATGGATAACCGATACTAAACCGCCCACACTGCGTCTTTCCGTAGCACAATCGGATGCGAAGACCAGCGCACTTTCATTTGTTTTTCACGCAACACATGAAAAAAATTGCTGCTCTCGATCTATGACGTGTCGTCAGCATTGGCAAGAAAAAGAACGGAATGCGGAGAGGGCGCAAAAGGGCCTTTTATTTCCATTCAACAGTAACACGCACACTTGCACAAGTAGCCCAAAGATATACAGCTTTAAAAAAATAGTTCACTCAACTTGACAATTAGCTGATAAGAAAGCCACATTTGACTGATCGTTCACAGGCTTCGATATTTCATGAATCGGGAAGTCATGATTCCAAACTGTTTCACTGTTCTGACACAGTATGGGGGTCATTAAACATATAAGTCATCATCATCAGCCTGACTACACCCACTGCAGGGCAAAGGCCTCTCCCATGTCCCTCCAATTAACCC
The DNA here is from genome assembly GCF_055824585.1 of Amblyomma mixtum. Classification (NCBI taxonomy): domain Eukaryota; kingdom Metazoa; phylum Arthropoda; class Arachnida; order Ixodida; family Ixodidae; genus Amblyomma; species Amblyomma mixtum. Next base: position 47,813,412 of record NC_143018.1, read on the forward strand.
TGTCCTTTGTCAGTTGCCGCCACTGTATCCCCGCAAACTTCTTAATCTCATCCGCCCACCTAACTTTCTGCTGTCCCCTACTACGTTTGCCTTCCCTTGTAATCCACTCCGTTACCCTTGAGGACCAGCGGTTATCTTGCCTTCGCATTACATGCTCTGCCCAAGCCCATTTCTTCATCTCGATTTCAACTAGGATGTCATTAACCCGCGTTTATTCCCTCACACACTCCGCCCTCACCCGTTTTATTCCCTCACCCACTTCTTTCGATCTCTTAACGTTACACCTATCATTTTTCTATCAAAGAAAGAAAACCTATAGGCAATGAAAGCTAAAATATATCGAAGGAGTAAAATAAGCCACAAGGCGCGCCCCTTGCCCGTCATTCAATCTCGACGTTCACGTAGAGAGCTCTATTTACGACAAATCCCCGAAGTTCAATATCGTTCCAGTCGACTTCTCTCGTAAAACTGCCACGGTTCGCAACCCCGAGGCACGGCTGTTGAACCGTTTCGGGCTCCTCCATGCTTACTGGCAGCTTTATGTCTTGTTCCGTGCCCATGGTGTGCGTCAGGATGAGCGTGACCTTCTTGGAGAACGGCCATTCTACGAAAATATCCCAGGCGCCTCCTAAAAGGCAGAAAGCAAAGCGCGCTGTCACCCGGTACTTGCTCCTTTCGAATTGGCACTCCAGCTTGAAAGTGTAACCGGCCAATGTGCAGCTGTCACTTGATAACACCCGATGCATTTTAGTGTCGGTCAGCGTTTTGTTTGCGTAATATACATCGAAGAACTTGCACACTGCGATGAAAGCGCTAACTTTGGACGGTGACCGGTAGGGACCAGGGGAAAATGGAGCCTTCTCCGCCATGCAGAGATCAGAGCCGCGTTCGTCCTCGCTGTTATCTTGTTGTGCCTCCACCAAGTGACACTGAAGGCCGGCCATGCGCTCTATTATAGAGCTTACACTCATCGCTAACGCATCGTGGTCGAATTTCTCACTTGACGCCCGCTTCTGCATGGTTTCCAAATCCTTCTTCATTCCTCCGAGCTTCTCGACGACACTTGAGATCACAACAGAGCGCACACGTCGCCGTGGAGCAGCTTCGGCGGAGCACTGTCGGTAGTGTTTGACTGCGGCGCTGCGAAAAACCGACTGTTGGCATTTGGCACACCTCACCTTATCGCTGCCGCAAGAGACGACATGGTCCTTTAGGTCGCGCAGCTTACCGGCAAAGCTGCACGCCTCTGTGAACTTTACATCATTCAACGGGCATGCGCCTAGTTCCTTCGGGATCTGGTCCTTGCATACGTGGCACAAAGCGTGACCGCAGGGCAGCAGCAGGGAGCGACTGGGCACCAAGCCGCAGATACCGCAGACTCGTGTGTTGGGCAGTGGCTCGACGAAAGCGACAGGTCGGTGCTCGAGGAAGTCGTCGAATCCCGTCAGCAGGTACTTCGTACCAGACATTCTGACTTCTCCCTCGGTGGTGAGGCGCCGGGAAGGACAGAGTGAAAAGGTACGCGAAGGATGTACGCAAAGACTGCGGGCGCAGGGAGTAACTGCGAAAATGGACACCTGAACAGTCGGGTAACGCTGAGAGCAGAGGATGAGCAAACACTCTGTTGTGAACGTTATCACCTGGCGCGCTGATAACTTCGGGACGTACCGAAGCAAAGACTGAAGGCCCCCTGAGGCAGAGCATTGCTAAGCGGTTGCCAGACCACCATTATTGAGAGTGTTGACTTATTGGGTTTCAGCGGTGAACTATACTGTTAAGGCTGATGGCATATCCATTCTGAACTGCGGACAGTTCATAGTGGGCTAGTGACGCATAAAAAAAAAGTATTAATAGCTGTGAGTAATTATTTGCGACCTGCGACGTTTATGCAATGCATGCTGTATGAAGCCATTTTCCAGGACAAGCTGCGAGCGCCGACATGTGATACGTCACGAAACGAAGGGGCGAGGAAGTTTGCGGTCTCAAAGGTGCGCATTGTTCCGTGAATTGCTTTTGTCGCTCTCTTTATCTCGTCTTGTATGTTCGGTGAAAAGATTAGACCCTCGACGGCAGCACCTATGCGCTCCGAAGCGATTAGATAAGAACACACAAGGAAATAGCGTCAAGAACAAATTCAAAAGCGTGACACGGAAAAACTCTTGTGTTTGTGCTGGCTCTTCTTTCTGTAACAGGCACCAACTAGCCCCTGCAAAAAGCTTTTCTTGAATAATTCTGCTTCGATCAGCTGTTTTGTGCTATGAATTGGTTTATGGTTTATGGGGGTTTAACGCCCTAGCGAGACTAAGCTTATAAGGAACGCCATAGTGAAGGGGTTCGGACATTTCGACCACCACCTGGTTGCCCCGCCGCGGTGGCTCAGCGGTTACGGCGCTCGGCTGCTGGCCGCGGCGGTTTAATTTCGATGAATGCGAAATTCTAGAGGCCCGTGTACTGTGCGATGTCAGTGCACGTTAAAGAACCCCAGGTGGTCGAAATTTCCGGAGCCCTTCACTACGGTGTCTCTCATAGCCTGAGTTGCTTTGGGACGTTAAACCCCATAAACCAAACCATTTCGACCACCTGGGGTTCTTTAAAGTTCACTGACATCGCACTGCACAAGGGCCTCTAAAATTTCTCCTCCATCGAAATTTCGCCTCCATCCAGGCTCCTTAATAATTAAGAGGCGTGTAACCCACCACAAGTAATATCCGTGTCGCAGTTTTTAGAATTTAGAAAACGAATACATGAGCTTTCGAGAAGCTTGCATGCAAAGCAAACTCTACAGTTCAGGTAACTCGCTGAAATATCCAAAAAGCGTAGGTCACATCACCAAGGGTAACCGCGTTTTGTAAGTTCTAAAGACTGATACAGATATTTCTTAGGGTGGGCTACACGCCGCTCAGTAAATAAGGAACCTAACAGTAATAACGTTTCCACATAAGTTAATCAGCCTGCTAGTTAGCACCCCTTAGATCTATTCTGATGTACATCACCGCCATGACGAAAAAAAGCGCTGTTCTCACTCAAAAAGCCTATTAAGCATGAAATGCTTTTAGCTCCCGGTGTCGGCAGTGTGGTGACGTCACGCCGAGACCGAGAGCCAACATCTGGGCACTGAATTCCACAAATCGGGGAGCTGTAGCGAGAGCATCTGGGCACCGTACGAGATTTAACGAGACTCTCTAAGCCCTCCTAGAGGACCGGCATACAAGCGCCGGTAGCTTTGCGCCGAACAGGTGCTGGCGTTCCTCCCTTCCTGTACGGTGCGGTTCGGGTGTCCACCGAGATGACAGAGAATTACTGCGCCATTTCCTTTCCTCAAAAAGCGTCGCGTTCAAAGGGCAAGGCATCGCGCCGAACGGGTGGTGGCGTTCCGTGGACTGCCTGGCAGCGCTACAACACGCTGTCGCGTTCCACTCCTAAAGGCGAAGCTTAAGCGTCATTAATAGCAGTTGATTAGTATTATCATTAATCAATAATTAGTCGCTAATTAGTAATTTATCAATACTTCATCATCATTTATGTGTAACGTAATCCAGTAGTGACGTCAACAGTGTCACATAGGCAAAGTGGTGCAGAAAACGCTTTCGCCTCTACGCACTTTAGTCAGTTTCGAACGCGCTGCATATACATTCTTGTCAGGCCTGCGTCTCGTCGTGTCCGCGTACGCTTCTGCATCGTCCTGCATTTCAATGCCGCCACCGTCACAGCTGCTTAAGCCGAGCAATGCAGCCTGATGAAAGGAGAGGTAGGAAGCGTCTTGCGGAAAGCGATCGCTTTCCGAGTGATACGCCACAGCAGAAGACTTCTCGCCCCTGCCGACAACGCCATGATTATGCGGCCGCTCCCGAAAGCGACAAAGCCGCCACGGTTCGCGGCTGCCTACCTAAGCCCGCACTATTGCAGGCGATCGCTTCGACGCAACAAGAAGAAAACAGAAACCGGATGTAGCTGACGAGGCAGGGCGGAAGAGATTCCCCAGAAACTCACAGGAAACGATTGCGTCCACATGGACCAGTGCACAGTATGTCTGGTGTGGTGTGGTGTGTTGAACACTAGACTCATTTCAAGATTTTCACTAGTACCATCTACAACCAATGTGTTATGCCCGTAAACATTTCATGCTTACTCTACTCTCGGTTACGGGAAAGGCAGAGATTTTTTTTTTAATCTTTGGCGAAACACTCTGTATATAAGGTCTTGTCGGGTGGGCAGCACTCACCATAAAGCAGCGTTAGTTACTTCAACTCGTGCTGACCTAGCAAAACAACCGGATTAATTTCACAAAAAAGAAGAAAAACACGACAACTTGTGCGCATGACATTTATCTTAGACCACACTAAACACTACGAATGCTTATATGGGCGCCAACCACAGTTGAGTTGTCTCGCAATAAGTACGCAGTAAGGGAACAATTATGTCATACAAAGTAATCTGAGCGCGTAGTTGGTGTCACATTGCTCATTACTTCTCGGAACTTAAGAGTCAAGTTACCCATAAAGGAAGTCCAATGACACAATTCATAAAAGGGAAGTGCTTTAAATCCTTTCACGAAGGCGGACAAGAGACCAATGCGCGTGCGCGCTTTTGCGTACGTGCTCACTGACAGCTTCAGGAAACATCGCACTAATACAAGCTGAAGAACCATGCGTTAGCACGTCCCAGCGACGCCACCTGGCCCCTTGAAGAACTTCTTTTAGCTGGTGCTCTCCTTCGATTCCGTGATTACCGCCTTCACAGCGAACTTTATTTCGCTCTGAAATGGCTTGTATTCAAGCTCACGGAACCTCAGGGAACCTTACTGGGTCTAAAAACCACCGAAAACTGCCGTTTATAATGCAATGTAATTGCGCTGGGATTCTAAGGCGATTAGCTCTACTGAAACCGTTCTTGAAATAGTATAGTGCTCCGGTACTGGCCCTCTCGGAGCTGGTCCGCCATAAGGAGATCTTTGACTGGTTATGTCGTCCATAAAAATAGCAGGAGAAAGTCTCTTCCAGCAGGAAGTGCCGCGCTCTTTACATACGCCTGGAGATTCCACATGCATCTCCGAACGTCACCGATCTTTGCACGGATCACTTTGGTGAGGATACAGATCGGCTTTCAAACTCTTTCAATTGTATTCGTGTATATGTCTCCGCGGAGGAAGGTAGCATTGGATTTGTTTATTCAGCAGCTTTGTGATCGCTGTCCAGCTCCTCGAATTGTCTGGGGTGACAGGAACACGGATTCCCGTGGACGCAAGCTCATCGATGTCATTGAAGGTTTGGAACTATGTGTTGCGAATGATGAAAGCCCCACTTTCTTTCGACCTCCAGCCTCAGCCACAGCCGCAGATCTGACTTTACATTCACCTGACGTCCGGGTGAAATGGTCAACACCACCTGACCGCATGGGAAGAAACCATTATCCGATTTTTGTTTTTGCTTGTAACTTCCGTATGCGTGCCTCTAGAATCTTCCATGTTGTCAGCTTGTACACGTACAGAGAGCATCTAGCATGTGTATACGGTGATGTTATTGACGACATGATTTCTAGTAAGATGGCAGCAACTTGGGCGATCAAGGTACCTGTAATTTTCCGACCCCGGATTTAAAAAATTCAGAACATTTGCGCAGCACGCAGAAGGGCGGACTGACAACTCATGAGCAAAAAGGACGACGGAGCGCTGACAGCAGGAGAATGTGGAGAATCTCGCCCTTGGAAGCCTTTCGAACCTCTTGCGATATGCAAGCACAAACCTCCTGCGTGCTAAACCGAGGAATTTGCAGACGCGTTTGTACGTGAAAATTCTGAAGTTGACGTCTGTCCTCCACCTGCTTCGTGCACGCCCTCTTCAAGATTTGAGAGCTCCAGACAGTGCTCAGTGGTCTACGGCGCAGGTGTACACCACGCACCGACGGCAGCACCAACCAAATGCTGCGGAACCTGCCTCTGGAACACAGGGAGGCGCTCCTGAACTACTTCAATGGAGTTTGGGAGACTGGCGACGTTCCTCCGTCATGGAAGGTGGCTTGTATTGTTCCAGTGCTGAAGCCTGGCAAAGAGATGACGCACCTGGCTTCGTATCGTCCTGTGTCACTAACATCCTGTGTGGCTAAGCTGATCGAGAATCCGGCAACTGAACGGTTATCGTGGTGGCTCGAGGACAGCAAGGCACTATAAATATATGTGACTGGTTTCTACCGAGCTTCAAGTGCGCAAGATAGCATCTTGGACTTGGTAAGACATACAGGGCCGTCTGCTAAGATTCATTCACTCCTTTGTCTGTGATCGTACAATTGGAGTGCGGTTAGGGAATATCAGAAGCACCGAAAGGGCTGTATCGCGAGGTGTGCCTCAGGGAAGTGTTCTTTCCCCCACGCATTTTTAGGTTGGAATGACTGTCTCCCCGATTCGGTCTAGAAAAAGTGTGGGCATGTGCATGCGTCCATATATGCAGACGGCATTTATTTTTGGTTTACCGGTTACCAAAACAAGCGATTAGCCTTGACAGCTCAAAAGGCCCTACTCTCGGTACAAGATTACCTTCAAAGTGTGGGATTGTCTCTATCAGTGGAAAATCCTGCTTCGTCCTGTTCGCATGTATAGGAAAACGTTATGCGCGGTTGAAAACTGACCTTCCTTAGTCACTCTTGCACTCGTCAGCTCAGTCACATGCGCTTTTAGGCCGTCATTATTGACTCGCGTCTACAGTGGCGACGAGATGCGGATTCGATTGCGTCTTCTCTCTCTTCGCGTCTGAATGCGATCCGTATAATATAAAGTGAGCTTAATGCACCGGCTGCCTTTAATTTCTGCATCGGTATCAGAGCTTGACCGTCTCGAAATTTTGCACAGAAAAGACCCAAGAAGAGCGCTTGGAGTTCCGCAGGCGGTAGAGAACAATAGAGTTATTCATGAGTCACTGTCGAAACCTCTTAGCCTACTTAACTACTTAGACGAGCCCTTCTGCAGCGGCTCCGAACGTGATATGGGCCCCGAGCCTACTTGGCACTTAATACTCTTAGTTCCCTAGGCCTTATGTCCGAAGACAAAGCAAGCGGTTGAAACCGCCTTGGTCATTTGCGAGCCTCGACTGTACGGTCTCTATTCATAACATGCGCGCAAAGCGCTGTTCTACTCTGGCGGCAACGCTTTCGATCCTAGTCGAACATTTAGAAACAGAGTATGCCTGCCATCTTCAAATTTTCCTTATGGTTCTGTGGATAAGGTCAGAGAAGCTAGCTCAGCAGCTTTTCCCACTCCTTCTTTGAATACTGCCTGGTCTGTATGCTTTACTGAAGTCGTGCCCTTCACAACGGCCGAAAGCGTTGCAGTTGAGGCGGCTTTACGGAAGCTAGGACCTTGTCGGGCTCAACCTGTTGTGATCCTCACGGATTCAAAATCTGTCCGTCAGAGGTTAGAGCGCCTTGTCTCTTATGACGGCTTATCTCTTAGCTCTCTGCGCATGGTACAGAATCTGCACAGCAGAGGCTTCTTCATACGACTCCAATAGGTAGCCTCACATATAGAGGCAACGAGGTGGTGGAAAGTTAAGAAATCCATCAAGAAAAGTCAAAATGCCAACACTCTTCATATAAACGGTGACATCGAATTCGCACGGGCTCTGCTCGCACCCCTGCGTGAATGTATAAGACAGGTCTGGCATCGTCTCCACTGTGTTCCGCATGGTAGTACGTGCCGGTGATATAGAACATTATCTTATTTACTGCCCAGTGTAAAACGCAGAAAGGTGTGCGTTGTTCGCTTCCCTCAAGAAAACAGGAGCCCCTGACAGTTTCCCTTCACTACCTTTGTCTACCCGCCCGCAGAAGTGTTATGTAGAAAGGAGGCTTCACTCCTTCTTTTATAGTTCCTCCAGGACTCGAATTTGGACTCGAGATGACAACAGGAGTTCACTATTGACCGTTATAGGTGACTGTGTTTAGAGCTATGTCGATCAGTCAGGATATGTGACCTCATTTAGCATTTAAGTGCCGCTACGGTGGAGCAATTCCTGGCAGAATGCGCAAGGCTAACAGCTTGCAACATCTCAGCCTCCTGTCTGTAATTATCGCTACTCAATTCCGCCATTCAAAGTATGCGCGCTTTTGAGTGCTGACACCACATCCCAAGGTTAGATATATATATATCTCTCTGTCTCACACACACACACACACACACACACACACACACACACACACACACACACACACACACACACACACACACACACACACACACACACACACACACACACACACACACACACACACACACACACACGCACGCACGCACGCACGCACACGCACTCTCTCTCTTCAATCGCAGAAACGACCCCCAATGCGACCCCCTTGCTACCATGCATTAGCGGCGCGCTCGACACACTGCCTAACTTAAATCAGTGGTGGCTTGAACCAGAGGATGAGGTTCGCGTGCGGCTAAGTTGAAGAGTTGGAAATGAACGGGAATTTTTCAACGACGCGGCACAAGAGCGTCCCTGTTCGGCTGAAGCAGCCGTTTTCAAATCGAAGCTGGAACGCGTAACGGTATCTGATGTTTCTTCTACACCCACAGATCTACGTCGCAGCCACTTCTAGGCGCATGCGGTGCCGAGAGCAGACTTGGTAACAGCGAAATAGGTTCAGAGCTCCGACGTGCTATACTCCTTCCGTTCCAAGGCCTTATAACCTCGCTGACTAGCGGGAATGAGGGCCGAGCGCGCGGCGGCCACGTCATGAAGTCAGTGATGTAATCCGTGAACCACCACGTTGTTGCGCGATGATAATTACTTTATGCCGGTGGGCGATGCACTAGAAAGTAGGCCGCTACATCTACTCGCGCGGTCATGCGGTTTTTACGCGCCGCTCAGTGCAGTAGTGCGTTGGCCTTACAAGTGCAGCTTTCTGTACCACTGCCATTCCACGTGCAGGAGAAGCTTTGCCTATGATTGTTTAAGTAAACTGTGAGGAGCATGCCTGCGCTCATATTACCATGCGCGCACCGTGCACGTCGAGTTACAAACTGCACAATTAATTTGCCATGAGAGTGTACCGCAGGTGAGTTGAAGAAAAACCAGCCGGTTGTGAACAGTACAAGCTTGCTACTCCAAGCAGTAGCGCCGAAAGAGCGCCTTCAAACTAAATGGGTAAACTCAAGAACTTGAACCTCCGCGTAACCAGCAGACCGCTGCCATAAACTCCAATTCAACCAGTCAGCCAAAAAAAAAAATTAATGATCGAAAAATTTTATTCACCTTCAGCAATTCAGAGCCAGACAGTTAACGAAACAAGAACTAAAAACTTAAAAAAAGAAAAAAAGTTAATTAGCAACGTTGTGCGCATGGCAGGTCTCCAAACATACGGAAGCCAAAAACGTTTATATGTGGGCATGACAGGTCTCCAAACATACGGAAGCCACAAAAATTTATATGGGAGCCAACCAGATCTCTGTCGTCTCGCTGTAAGCACGCGTCGCGACAAAAACATACAAACAAGCAAAGAACGAAACGAAGAATTTAGAAAGCGCAGATTCCGCTATTCGAATTGCACGTTGATGAAGAGATTTTTGCTATGGAAGAAGCCTTGCATATGGAGGTCGCTCCAGTCCTTGGCCACCGTCGATGAGCCCAAATTCCAGGTCTCCGGCGGTGGTCTCCTTATCAGCTTGGGATCCTCCATGCGAAACGGCAGCCTGATGTCTTTTCCTTCATCCCTCGGATGTCTGATGATCGCAGTAACCTTCTTCGAAAAAGGCCACTCTACCCAATCATCCCAGGCACCATCGCGAAGAAAGAAGTTAAAATATATTAACACCGCCTCGTTCTTTCCCCTCATGCAAACGCAATCCACTTTGAAGGTGTAACCAGCTGTTGTGCAGGTGCTCGTCGAAAGGCGGTGTGATTTCTTGCCACCGTTCAGTGCCTTGTAACCAGCATATACATCGGTGAACACAAAGTCTGCTATAAATAAACACGGCTTGGAAGTAGCGCGAAGAGGTATCGCACTGACTGCCGGCTGCGTCAAAGCTGGAACCATGACGTCGAATTTGTCAGCACCGGTCTTTTCTAGTTGGATGAAATCATTCTCAAAGGAGGCCATGCGTTCCACCAGGCAGTTGGCGCAGTTGACTACGCCATCCTGCTCCATTTTCCCGCTCGACACCCCGTCTTGCAACCTCTCCAGATCTTTTTTCATGCCACTGAGCTTTTCTACGGCACTCGCAATGGCAGCGGCGCTCACAGTCTTGCGCGGAGGAATCCCGGCCGAGCACTTTCGGTAGTGTTCGGCGGCTGCGCTGCGAACTACGCAACTCTGACACTTGACACAGGTCACCTGGTCATTCCTACATGCAGCAAGATGATCCTTCAGCTCAGACAGTCTGCCAGCGAAGCCGCACTTCTCACCGCTGACGATGCAGACAACGCGGTGCTTCTCCAAGTGGCACTGCTTGAAGCTCACTGGCACCATATCGGCCTCCGTGAAAGCCACGCCGTCCAAAGGGCACGTGCCGCCGTCCGTTCCATTCGAACCAGCGCAAACGTGGCACAACACGTCACCGCAGGGCAGGAGCAGAGACTGAGAGGACACCACGCCGCACACGACGCAGACTCGAGTGCTCGGCAGCGGTTCGACGAAGACAACCCGTCGGCGCTCAAGGAATTCGTCGAAACCCGTCAGTGTGTACTCCGTGCCTTCCATCGTGACGTTCTCAAGGGTAGAACACGAAGGAAGCGGTCAGCACATACAATCGTCGACGCAGCGCCAGGCTCGAAGCACGGACACCACTGACGGTCCCAGCAAGCGGCAAGCCATGGAGGAAGGAAAGAACTAAGGAGAGGCCCTGACGTCACTTTTTGTGAAGCTGCCCCGCAACCGGAAGTTGGCTCGGCTCTCCTCACTATCTTCTTTCTCCACCCAGCTATACGGGGCGGGGATCGCGCGCAGCTCGCAAGCACTTCGTAAAAGAAAGGTATAAAAAAAAACCGCGCCGCTCGCCGCTACACTCCTACACCTCCCTCCCCGCAAACACGCACCTAGACACAGACCGGCGCACAGGTGCGGTGAACCTTTTCCGACGCCAGGCGAAGAAAGACGACATTGCGCGCCGCTTATATAGCTCAGCTCACCATCCTCCTCGGGCTACCGTACACCCGCCGTGTGGCCTTCGAAACGCAGCTCAGCAGCTCCGAGAGCGGCTTCATGTTTCTGTGCTGTTTGGCGAGGTGCGAAAGTTCGCTGATCAAAACAATCAACGCTTCTTCGCGTGTCGAAGCGCAGTTCCGGAGTGCCACCTTTTCCCGAGATTCATTTCAATGCATCGATCGCTCCGCGTAACGACACCAAGTTTGACGAATAAAATATCAAATGAGTGGTTATTTGCTGCATTTAAAAGCAATCTTAGATGCGTGCGTAACGTCACGACACCAGGCATGTAGACGTTAACACGCAAGGCCGAACACACCGTGCCGAAAGCCCGTCCATCGCCACACACTAAACAATTTCTCACCCTTAAGGGTGCAAAAAAGGGTGTGCCATAAATTTACACCCTATTTCACACCCTTTGAGCACCCTATTGAGCCGCAGCACCCTACAAGCAGGAAGCAAAGGGTGCATTTACCAGAAGGGTGTAAACGAGGGAGCAAGAAGGGTGCTACAACTAATGGGTGCTGAAGTGCTCACAAGGGTGTACATGGAACTGAGTATATTTATTAATGTACGGATAGATATAACCAAGATATAAGCAAATATCTAAACGAAAAACACGGCGAGAACTACAGCTGATATCCTTTGTACAGAATACGTATTTATTTGCCTTGCAGAATACTACAGTTTGCTTTGTCATTCCTTATTGTCGAAAATGCATAGCGATTATGTGTGCATATTACTCATGTAATTTATAGCAGCAGCAAATACAAGCGATAAATGTTTACACAGTGAACCACAAATCCTATAAATGTAAACAAACCAAATGGCTGACATGGCGGCGCGCGGACACGCGCGGAGCATGGAAATGACTTCCAAAAGGTGAACTGCTCAGTTACGTCTTTAAGTACTTTCGAGCTTAGCGAACATGGAACGCCAACCAGCAAGAAACACGCAACCCAAAATTACCGACGGTCGCGGGGAAGACCCTGCTACACGCTCGGCCGCTGCGGTTGGCTGCTTTTGAGATCGAGAGTACTAGCTATCCACGACAGCCTCTAGTGTGAACAGATTCACACCAACAGTAACTTTTGTTAGCAGAACTAATTAAATATACTTTCTAGGTTTGGCATTGTGCACATTATTTTTTCGCGTCGCTTGTTTGTGGTGCGTATCTGGTGTCCAGAGTACGCATTCGGTTCGAGATCGAAGGCGAAAGTTCCCCTAACTCATTCGATGGTGAATGTCAATCGAACCTAATGACATTACATGTTCCCGTGTAGCAGTCGATTAATGACATTAGGTGCTAGTGTCATGCGACGAGAATTAATTCATGACAATTAACCAATCAATTAATTCATTAATGAGAATTAAAATTAATGACATTAAATTTGGTACTGCTCGAATCGTCTTAGCTTTGCAAGTGTGCCTGCGCAGTTAGAGCCTTAATACACCGATAACACTCACCAAGCGCAACGCACCAACCCATGATTGGCCTTTCTAGAACAAAAAGAACGCAAGCAACGCAAGCAGGAAAGAAAACTCGTGAGAGGCCCTCGCCTGGCCACCCTCGCTGGGAGTCTATAGTCCTCTCAGTAAAGACTCAAACAAGTCCCATAATTGTCTATTAATTTTAGAACTTTTAAGTTGCTCTGACACCTATGAAGAAATTTGTAAAATGTTTGTGCAGTTTTAGTGTGCCAAACTGCGTAGTTGTGTTTTTGTTTCTTCCCTATAGATGGCAGAAACATCGGCTTAGGCCTAATAATTTGAAGTTTTTTTAAACTGCTAATATTGTTTGCATGCTGTGTGTGAGAAGTTTCGCGACTGCCTCTTGTTCTGCTACGGTCACGTGATGTTGTTTTCTTGGTGCCGTCGCCGCTTCAACAGATTGCTGCATCTGTCAGAGCCTGCTGTTTGGAAGTGCGTGCGACCGAAACGTTGCGTGCGACCGTGTGTGTACGATTCTGCCCCGCGATGCCGCGTTGCCTAGTTAACGTACCACACTTTGGTGTGGTCGGCGCGCGAACGACGTTCGCTACGAGCCTATACGCTTCAGGGCACGGTGGAATTCTTCAGGGCGACACCCTCAGCGCTCTCAAAGACGCAGTGCGCGCGTGCCCGGTTCTTGGCAGCAAATTGGACCTGGCGTCATGCTCGTTCCAGGCAAGTGCACGTGTGTTCCTTTCCTTGTTTTCAGCTGCGTTTGATAAGGTGGCGGTGTATGGAGTTTAACGTCCCAAAGCGACCGAGTTTTTGTGAGACTCCATAGTGAAGGGCCGCGGACAGTTTCGACCACCTGTGGTTCATTTAACGCGCACTGACATCGCACAATACACGAGCCTCTAGCATTTCGCCTCCATCGAAATGCGACCGCCGCGGCAGAGATCGAGCTCGCGTCTTGTGGGTCAACAGCCGAGTGCAACACTGAGCCATCGCGGTGGCAGCCGATAAGGTAGCGTTACGCGGAAATACTGCCAACTGAGGCTTTTCGGCAAATGTTCGAATCCGGATGGTGTTCACATCGCTAAGAGAGGCATGGCATATTCATGCACGTGAGGACCAGAGCTATACAATTTGCAGTGGAATATATGGTTCGCGCCTGGTTCGCGTCGTGTTCCGCTTGGTAACCGTGCGGGCCGAGCTGTAGCTTTTACATTTGTTTGTGTAAGAGCACATGGCACATTTTGTTCTCTTCCTTTGTGTTCTTTTGCGCTATTCATGTGTAAGGATTACATGCAGCAGTTTTTATTTTTACTATGGCCTTACGAGAACAGGCACTGCTGAACTGTGCTATTATTTCTGGCGATGGTTGAAATAAACAGTAACTGGAGGGGCGCTAAACGTTTCGTTTTTCACAGTCGCGTTTCGGGCTTCGCGGCCGAAACCTATGTGCATGAACCTCAGGGCGACGGCGGCCAGCTACGATACGATGCGGTGCTGTCGAAGCGTTTTGTTCATGTCTCTTGTCTTGTAGCTTATTTTCTGAGTCTTCCAAAATTTCCCTATTCGCCCGGAGATAGTACCCATACGTAGTTTGACTAACCAGGCAGTCACCCTCTGACTGTACACGTTAACCATTTGCCATACTGCTGCTCCCCCTTTGTCTGGCTTTGCCTTAGCAGTCGCGCCATGCAACCTAGCTGTCATCGCCGCTGCCTTGCACAGTCCGCAATGGACATAATATTCGATTTGCCGCGGCTGTGAAGCATAACCGAGAAAAAAAAAAGAAAATATAACTGTTTGTCAGTAACAAAAGGCTGAAACACTTCTTGTGGGGCTACGTGCTAGCACACACAAGAGCGAAAGGCATTTCATGCCCAGTACAAGCACTTCATCCACTTTGCTGATTTTTGTAGTGGTCGGTGGAGGATCGCTCACCATGCAAATGCATATTAGTGATTTTGCTCATATCAGAATAAATTTAGTGTACATTACTGGTCTGTTTTCTAATCCGTGTGCATAGCTCTGCTGTTGCACATTTACTTTGTTTTGCTGTACTAGGCAACGGAGGCAGTGACGGCGGTCCTTGCCGCACCAACTTGTCTTGCATGGAGTTTCCTGAGACTCGTGCACAGTATAAAAACCAATTGTTATTTGCCGTTTCCAGATTTTGGACAAGACGTTTGATGAATACGTCAACCTTTCTGCTGAGGACAGTATCCCAGATTTGTCCAAAATTCAGCTACGTGCACATGTCAGTGAGCAGCAGTGTGCATCGACATCTTCAGAGGTATTTGGATTCAGTAGTCGTGTAGTCAGTGAAATCACAACTCAGTTCCGAATTCATGAATGAGCTGTTGGCTTTTTCTTGCAGCCCACTGTGTCTGACAGGACTCTGGCCAGTGGCGGAGATGACCACGAAAACAGGACTGTGGCCAGTGGCAGAGATGACCACGAAAATGGCCTTGATGTGTCCTTCAATCTGTAAGTGCATAGAGCGGTACAGTATGATCTCAATAATGAGCCTCATAGTATCGCAAATTAATATTTGTTTTGCCTGTTAACCATGTAGTAAAGAAAAATTTATTTAGTGTAAAAACAGAGAAGTCGGCCTGATGGTACATATCTATATATCAACCTGCTACTCTGTGCTGGAGCGTGGAAGAGGAAAAGAGGGTTCAGAAACAAATGAACAATACACTGTAGCATGGAAACTGAAACCACACCTATCCGTTATGGCTAACGACATTTGCCTGCTGCTCACTTTATCGGTGCTTGCAGTGTGCACTTTTCAACTAGCAGTCATGGCGGTGCTGATGTCAGGATAATGCTTATTGCTCACTGTCGTGTTCGCTGCTCCCATGCTTATATTGCCGCCATTTCAAGTAAAACTTCTCTACACATCAGATTTTAAAATTCATACACAGTACACTTGTGGTACGAAATTTTATGAATTCGAATCATATCGAAATTTGTGACAGACGTGATTGTATCACCGAGATTCTGCTTGGATGTAATTCTGCTTTCCTCATCATAACACTGGCTTTGAACATTAAGATTCTTAAAGTCCAAGCGTCATAAATATTCTGAAGCACAACACGCTTCACATAGGCATCCACTATGGCCTTTTGTTGCATTTAGAATAGAGGCTAACTTCAGAATACTATCCAACAAATCCATGAGAATGTTCATTACTGATCTTATGCATTTCAGTTCCTCCTAATTTATATACTAGACTAGTTCTGGAACCTTGACAGTGAATTTAGTGTTGGAATTGGCTGGCAGAGACATGCTACTCAATCTTACACAGAAGGCGTACAATTAGAGTGCAGTAGTACAGCGGGAGACAATTTCTGAGACCAAGGAGCTTAAGAGTTCAGATAAAGCAGTTCCTTCTTCAAGAGTGATCGAAGGCATGCTGACGGAGGTCTCTCCTCTTGTGTTAATGATGAAAGTTCTATAGATGTTCTGGTTGTTTTCTCTTGATATCTTCTTAAGATGCATATCTGATGAAGCGTCAGTCTGCAGTTTTTATAGCATTTGCAGTGTATAGAAAGATTGCTCCTCCCCAGGCAAAAAGCCTCCCCAGATGAACTGCAAATGCAGGAAAGGATGTCGCTGACTTCCCGCCATAGGATTACCGAGCTTTCAACAAGTACTGTTCAAGAGGCAAAGGAGAAATACCCTTACTTAAGGAACTTTGAAAAGCTAAGTCAACTCTTCCTACTATCTTAGAAGAACTTGTTGTTGGGCTAGTTGGTAGTTATTCATAATTAAATTCAAAGGCGCCAAACCATACGCACACACACACACAGGAGAAGAAAGACGAGACAGAGCGCCAGTCTTCCTACTATATTTGAGAGACAGCATTTACATTATTTTAGGCTACTTCTTAGGTGAGGCAGCATTTGTTGAAAAAGTAATATAGGTTCTGTGACTGGTCGAAAAACAAATTTTTAATGCACACTAAATGCGAGTGATTGAGTAAAACTTGAAAAAATGGAAGAAAAAATGCCAATTTTCGAAGCTGAATTTTCTGCAGAGTAGCACCTCACAGTACGCACTATAAAATTTTGTCTAAATGAGCTGTTTGGGAATCAACCATCCACATCGTGGCAATGTCTTTGTAGCAAGCAACTGCTGACATCAGTCATGTGTCGGCTACTCCTGATTCCAACGTTATCTGTGTTGTGAAAAAAAAACTGGTCGCAGTTTGGTAATGTGCACACTGAGCTGCTCTACGGGGGGAATGCATACAAAGCGTTGTGTACCTGTATGCTCTCGAGCCTTAATGCAAGAAAAGGTGCATGAGCATACATTTTTTTTACCCAGCGATGATGTCATAGTGATGCAACAATTTTGTTACTGCTGTAGTTAGACTCTAGTGACTACACTTATACTAGCAGTTCCTGCATTTAGCTGTTGTGTGTTTCTTAAGCCAGGGCTCACTGCTTACCTCCAGCGGGGGATGCACTATGGGTGATTTATGCTGATGTCGCACATTCAGGCGACTAAGTAGTAATCACTGGGCAGGTACTAACAACATATAAAGCAAGAACCATGCAGGTGGTAATCAGGTTGTAAGCTTGGACAGTAACAGGGGGGGGAGGGGGTTAGCCCATGAAGGAAGACACACCCTACACACATTAGCGTGGCAACGTTTTAAGATGCAAAACCAAGTGAAACAAAACGAAGCATATCAATGAAAGCAGCTCGAACTACCACGCTGTTTTGACTTTGCCTAGCCGAAGAAATGATTGCTATTTTTTAATGTGAAAGCATTTATTTCTTGGCTCATGACGCGGTGTTCTGTGCATCGAGTGTGTGAACAGAAAGTGTGCACTCCTAGTTGGAGAGCAACATGGGTCACACCCTATGGCAGTGATGGAAGTGCTGCGCCAATTGCGCCAAACTGCGCCAAAAGAAAAATGCTGCTACATGTTGCGCCAAACAGGCATTTTTATTAGTAATTGCGCCGCATCTGCGCCGAAACGGCGCTGCGAAAACGAAGGCGAAAAAACGTCAAGCGTCAAGCCACACAGAAACCGAAAACATGTCTAATATCATCATTATTGAAAATCCAGGGAAGCCTGTTGTAGCCTTCGCCGTAGCCGGGTCAAGCCGCGCCCGCCTCCATGTTTACACGGCGCACGTTGGCAAGCTGTTAGGGCCGTTTCACATGCTGCGACTAGAACGAAAATAGTCGGCCTAGTCGGTGACGCCGCAGTGCGATTTTCGCACAGTGCTTTCACATGCAACGCGTACCCAGCGAATTCGGTCGGAGGGACACGCAAGGTTGCTCGATGTTCGCATAGGCAACCCACGATTAAACGCGACAGAAACGCTGCACGGAATGTGTTGACGATGTTATGACCAGCGTGTTTTTAGATACAAGGCAATATTTCGTATGTTTTGATTAGAATAAACAGTTTTGCTTACGCCGCGGGAACAGCTCCCACGTGACCCCACGCCGAGACGGCGCGTGACGTCACGTCACGTGCGAGCTGTCGCCGCGGCCGGTCTCGACGCACGTGCGCTCTCGCTCGCGCGCCTGGAGACCGGTCGTGGCCGCGGCAGCTGCTCCCGCGTGACGTCACATCACGTGCCGTCCCGGCGCTGCCCATTGGTCAGTCGCAGAGCGAACACACCGACGCTGCGACTGGATTCCAACCGGACGGAACTTGGTCGCAGGCCGTCTGCGGCTAGACCGACGGCCCTCCCCAGTCGCAGACCGACAGAATTCGCAGCGTCGCAGGCGAGAATCGCATGCATGTGAAACGGCCCTTAGTCGTGTTTCCAGTGTTAGAACACTGTAGTCGTGTTCTTTGTGGGCTGCCTTCAGGTTCGCTGCCGGGTACATGGCGCTTTCAACGATCAGAGGTAAGTTTCGACTATTTTTCAGGGTGATTTATGTACCCTTTTGTAAGATCGACACCGCGTTTAAACGTTCTTGAGTTCCTGGTGCAAGTCAGATGGCGATATGACTGAAATTGCGTCACCTTTTCCCGGGCGCGCGTCTCGCCAGTTCACTTTCAGTCACGGTAGCGGTGTTTATCGTTATGCGTCTGGAGTCGGCACTGTGCACGCGGAAACGTCCTCAGTCACGACGTTGTTGCGCGACGTCGAAGGCTCGGTACTTCGCTGTTGTCCATCGCGTATGTGGCAACGCGGTGTTGGCAGCATGAACAGCATAACGAGCACGCTTTGCATCCTGACTCTTTTTCCGTTTCTGACCGAAATAACGCAGAGACCTAGACTTTTTCGCACCAGTGGGCACGGATAACTACTCGACGACATTAGGGTTAGCACGCTTCAGGTAGCAGGCGCGGGCCTTTATTTTAGCCGATCGAAAACAACCGCATTGGTCACTTGGTTTAAATCGCAATGGAATCACACGTTGCGTATAATTTTTGTACAATTTCTCATGTTGCGTGTTGCTCGCGGTTGCTTAAAAGAAAGTAAAAATAAAAGCGCGGGCTTTCAAACGAGGCCAAATAGGCGCTGACGGAGCGCGTAGTTCGCTAGTAGCAGGCGGCCGAAACAGTGTGACTTCAGATTCAGACATCAGTTTAAAGGTCTTTGGCGCGTATTGGATTGACATGAAGTAAGCTTATATGTGTATATCTATTTGTATTTTACAATCCGAGCCAGCAGTTGTCAATTGTCAGTAGTCTGAAAAAAAATTTTTTTTTTCATTATTTCAGGGCGGAAAAGCAAGTTTAAGGCCCAGGTGCTAAATGAAGAGGATGCCAATGGTGACTGTATTGCTGTGTGGTGCAGAGCAGGACCAAAAGAGGAGGAGGCCACTTGCATTATCTGCAACAAAGTTATAAACTGCTCACAACATGGCGTAAATGCTGTGAAACGGCATGCTTCTAATAAGCAACACGTTGAAGCTTGCAAGCAACACAGGAATGAGCTGGGAGTTTTGAAGAAGCCTGCTGCTGCTCAAGCTCTGTTGACATCATGCCTTCTCGCAAGACCGGATGTATCTGAAGCAGATCGTGTCACATTGGCAGAGACTTACTTTGTTCTTGGTGTGGCTGTTTCTGGGATACCATATTCATGGGGGGACACCGCAACCTCGCTCTTCCCTCTGATGTTTCCAGATTCAAAGGTTGCAAAAGAATTTCAGTGTGGCAGAAAAAAAGTCTCGTATATAGTGTCGGATGGCCTTGGGCCATATTTTAAAAGAGCAGTTGTTGATGAACTTAACAAGGCGGGTGTGTACTAAACCATCCGAATTCTTGTCATTCGTGTTGACTGTTGTGTGAAATGTACAGTGTGTTTCATAATAAATAGCTGTAATTGTCAGTCGCTTCAGTGATGCTTTCAACACGGGAGGTACACTGGCGTAATTTATTCGCCATCTGCTCCAAAAACAACAATGGTTGCTCCAAACTGGTATTTTTTCTGCTCCGAAAACACCAATGACTGCTCCAAACTGGCATTTTTACTGCTCCGAAAACACCAATGGCTGCTCCAAACTGGCATTTTTACTGCTCCGAAATCTGCTCCAAAAACTAAAATGCTGCTTCCATCACTGCTATGGGTGCTTGTGGCAAGAAGAGCCACTTGCCAATGCATTGGCGCTTCGCTTAAACGCTGCCCCACTGTGCTGGCAGTGGCATGAGCACTCACCGGCGTCTGTGAACGTTCAGCAGAGAATGACTAATTCTGCATTTAGTATGGGGATTGGCCCATGGAGGAGCTCTGAATGGTGTGCGGTTTGGTGGCCACTGCGAACTAAATTGCACAAATGCACCAACAGAAACAGCAGTAGTGCACATTGCTTTCGCATTTCTCCACTAAAGCAGACTTCAGTGCCCCCGGTATACTCTTTTGATTATCAGAGTGAACCTTCTTAAGCAAGTCAAGTCTTTGAAGTACAAGGTAGTGGAGGGCTCCGAATTAATTTAGGTCATCTGGGATTCTTTAACATAATTCACATCCCATAGCAGACGGACGTTTTTCCATTTCGCTTCTATTGAAATACAATCACAGTGGCCAAGGTCGAACTGCCGACCTTGGAATCTGCGGCCGAACGTTAGTCACTGAACCGTCATACCTGGTAGATTGATGCCATGCTTTGCGTCAACTGCATTCTATGCATTGTTACTAACTTTTCCTGAAAACGATTTGCAGCACTTTTGCTCTGATGTCAACAAAATTCTTTACTTATTTCTGATTTTCAAGATAAGTTTGTTGAATGAAAATGTGCTTTATCGTTTTTTCCCCCTAATGTTGCATTCTTCTGGGGAAGAAAACAAAAAATAGCTGTTTTCTAACTTCCAAAATTTCTTGAGATTTCACATCTCTTCTGTGCACTCATGTTCTGTTGTACTACAAGAAAACTCAGCTACTGCTTCCAAAAAATTGATGTGGTGAAAAAGTTAGTGCTCAAATGCATTTGGGCAGAAGACCCATTAGCTGTGCCACGAAGGCTGTGCTTGTGCCAAGGTTAAACTGTCAGCATCATAACTTTTGGTTTTCTTTCGTGTGTGACTCGAAATTTTCAGGCTCAAGTACACCTTCAGAAATAAGGTGGTGTTAGTATTTTGTGAGGTCAGAGTGCTCATTTGAACTGTGCATTCGTCAGTTCCTTGCCTTATATTCAGTAGATGCCATGATAAAGTAAAATCACCGCTTTGTATGCGTTGCTGTTTTGTTGTAAAGCACTTTTACATACTTTTTTTTTCAGTTTTGCAGTGACTTTCAGAGATTGACGAAGGTCAGCCCTTCAGCTTGCATAGCAGAGGGGATTGACAAGATTATAAAATCAGCCCAAATGCAACTCATTCCTTGCGAAGCAAGCATAATGGATTCTCTCCGACGTGCTGGAGAAATGGCACCAGAGAGGCTGCGAACGCGATGTGAGTAGTGTTACAAAGGCTTTATTGCTATATTTCAGACCTACACTCTGTGTCAAATTATTTTTGCAGGGTTTCATCTTATAGGCATAGCATTAGACTTCATCTGTGTTTAAAGGTTTGGTTCTTTCGAGGTTTGCAACTCGTATCTGGTCCTGCATGGAAAGAATTTGATGGCATGTTGCTTAGTCTGCGGAATAGAAAACTGTTGTAATATAGCACAATTATATGTGTAAATAAGGAATGTTTTTAGCTGTGTCAAGCACTAGACAATATTTGAAGACCCGTTGGAATGGCCATCAAGATAGAGCAGACTTAAATAAGATAATGTTAACCTAGCAGCAATGTTTCATTACTTGTGGGCACAGAAGATTACAAACAACTCACTTTCTAAACAGCCTTTGTCATATAATTAGGGAACTTTAAGAAGATACTAAAAAAGTGCATTCAAACATTCCCTATAAATGTTTTGCTTTTGCAGACATCCTAACAGTCGCAGTTGTGCGGATACTGTCTGCAAGTGTTAAAGAGATGAATGGGCTCTCAGCTTTTTTTGTGCGAGAGAAGGTAAGTTTCTTAATTTTGTGCTGCTAGAATGCGTGGCCTGTCAACCAGCATTGTCTGCAGATTCGATCATTCTACATATATGGACT
Source organism: Amblyomma mixtum (assembly GCF_055824585.1). NCBI lineage: Eukaryota > Metazoa > Arthropoda > Arachnida > Ixodida > Ixodidae > Amblyomma > Amblyomma mixtum. The sequence goes on from NC_143018.1 coordinate 47,835,504, forward strand.
ATACTACATTAAACAGGAGAAGCCTAATATCAACGTAATTACTTTAGTGTAATGGTTTAAATTTTGTTAGCAAATGTGTTATAAATAAATAAAGGTAATAAAGTTGTCATCTAAGAATTGTGAGTGCTGCTGGCTATGGTCCAAAAGTTAACATTGCGTATAAACGAAAATTGCATGTGTAAATATGAGACAAGCCATTTTGTACTGTTAACATTCTTTGTATTGTATTGAAAAAATGTATAATGTACAGACAACTTTATGAAGAGGGTGACTTAAGCATGGAGAGATGGGATTGAATTAATCCCTCATGGGCTGTTTCTAATAATGAAATATTTTCTTGCCACAACAGGACTTGAGCGTTCCGGCAACGCCATGTATAATTTTCACTGGACAGCAGATTGAAGAAGCAGACATTCTTCATATTAAGGTGGATCGGGAGAAACTTCATGGTCAAAAGAGCAGAGGAGGGGCTGGCGGCTGTTTTATCGGCCAACTGGCTCTTCAGTGTCCAGTACGAACGCAAGCTCTGCAACACGCCTGTAGTGTTAGAGCGCCTTTTTCTTGGCCTCACACTAAGCACACCAAGAGTAGTGGCTACTAAGTTTCTCAATAAAGTCACAAAAAGTGTGTAGTTAAGTATAGTCAGGGTGATGTGTATTTTTCTGTGATATGTAGACACATTGTGTGAAGTGTTTTATTAGTGTTTTTAATAAATTTGCTCTGCTATGCCAAAACTATAGCCTCATATGCACTCACTCATGTGCACTCTGATATGCATATATACAAGGCTCCGTGTGCCGCACATGCCTGAAATGAGGAAAATGTGGCCCTGCTGTATGATGGGTTATCTGCCTGTGTTGTCAAGGAAGTGTATGTTACTATTGAAGTGGTCAGCATTGTTTTCCGTAATGAATTTTTCCTTGCAGGCATGTCTGGATGGTGACCAAGCATATCCGGCACATGCATGTGTGCATGGAGGTGCCCTCGATTGGCATGCATGTGATCCAAAAAACTGGGTAGCTATAGAACATTATGCAATGTGTTGCCAGCAGTGGCCTGTCAACCAGCATTGTCTGCAGATTCGATCATTCTACATATATGGACGCATTTGCTGTCTTGCATCAATCCTAGCCTATTGCTTGTTCGGTGAATCAATGCGGAGCACCCTTTCAACACCCATTTTGAAGGGTGTTATGGTTAAAATAGCACCCTTTAGTAAGGGTGCAACCTTTACACCCTTCAAAATTTCATGCTGTGCACCCTTTCTTAAGGGTGCTGATGTCTGCACCCTATCTCAGCACCCTTTTTCGAGCACCCATTTGGGTGCAAAGGGTGTTCGTCTGGGGACAAACTGATTTGCACCCTTAAGGGTGAGAAATTGTTTAGTGTGCACCGAGAAACACTCGGGCCCCTAGCAACAACGACGCTAACGACGCTGTACGCCGTTGCTAGTGGCCCGAGTTTTCTTTGCAACAACGACAACGTTGCTAGTGGCCAACGTTTCTAGATAAAGACAGTTGGAAAACTCTCTCCGGGTATGCGGCCCCTTTCTGTCGCCGATTTCATCTCAAAGAGATGCGAGCGCCATCTCTTGGGTGGTGGGAGTACCGCGTTGTTTTCCATGGCCTCCGTGACCAGCTAAAGCATCCGTACTTTAACACCACGCTTGATCTCAGAGGCCACGATTTCTCTTCACCGCCGCGGCGCCCATTTACTGCGCTTGGTCACTGTTTGCTGTGCTAATGATTAACGTTAGTTCGCGCCTCGCATAGTCTGCGCCGGCGGCGGCTGCTTCTAGCCGCGCTCATCTACGAATTGCGAAGTCCGCGTGCGCTCCACGTCTGGGGTACGTGAGGGCAGGATGCTCGAGGTTGAGCTTTTGGGCGGTAAATATCGGAAAAAACCGGAAGCCCTTCTTTCCGCGGTTTAGAGAAACATGACGTACCGCTTGCCTCTTCGTAGTTTATGTTGATAATATTCCTCGGGCGGGTAATATTCCTTAAATACGTTTTTTTTTTTTTTTTTTTAACGGACGCGAGCCATCTCCTTCCGCCGCTCCTCAGGCTGGCAGTAGCAGACGACGCGCTCATCCTAAAGCGACCGCAGCGCCACCGCCTAGACGGCGATCGCGTGGGGCCGCTCTGCTCTTTGGCTCGCCGGCGAAGTTTCCCAACTGTCTTTATCTAGAAACGTTGCTAGTGGCCCGACTTTTTAAGCCTAAATTTTGACGTCACTTCCGCCACATTCTTGTCAATGCATTGGGAATACGAAGGGCCTCTCCTTAGTTTTCCTTCCTCCATGCGGCAAGCGAATCACGAGCCGGCAAAATTTTCCAGCTGGCGCGCAAGAGCAAATGACGACAGCGCCGCTAGGCGAAGCGGCGATGGCGAGGCTACGGGAGAGAGCGCGGGAGTGCAAGAAGAGCAAGGGTACCGACGGCCGGCGGCACCAATGCCGAGAGGGAAACGACGGCGAGCGAGCCATGCCGGCGGCTAACGGCACTACTTGGCGCTGCTAGGCGGCGAGTTCGAAACCACCATGGTAAACGGGGTGGGAGATTTGTACCCATGCGTGTACCACCTGAAGAGCGCTGCGCAGTGCAGTAGAATGCTGCGCAGGTCCAGCCCCAGTTGAGCTTCCTCTTACAGCTCTAGAGGAGGGCATGCATGCAGGAGCAAAGCGGGTAACGAGACAAGGAAGCCGGTGACGTCAGCTTCGCATCGCGAATATGGCGCGCGTTAGGAATCACTCGACGTGCGCACTCGAATGGAGGTCTTAATTTTTGTGCGGCATTTATAGCGTATGATTGGCCGGTGCTGTAACCGTCCACTCGTCGCGCAGAATTGCGCGCTTTAGAGCGAGGAAACCTGAGCTGGCGAAGACGAGGTGGCCGGTGACGTCATTCCGGCAACATGGCGCGCACTCGAAATCGCCAAGTTTTCGAGTGGACGCACTGTGAAGTCTTTACGCATATCACAACTAACGCCTATCATTTTCATGGCTCAAAAATGTGAAATGAAGGAGACGCGTAACGGATACATAAATTGCCGTGCTGTGATCGTTGACACCCAAACACATCACACCGGCGGAACATGAGAAACGCCACTGGCAGTGCTCGGTAAAATGCTTAACAACATGCGGGCGAGAGGAAAGAAGATTTGAAAGTTATGCAAACGCGCCATAAAAGAGCTCGTGGCGAAACCTGATCATAGAAGGATTACGCCGCTTCTGAGAAATGCGATACTAGCTTGCGATACAGTTCCCTAAAAAGTAATAAGTCGTTATCGCGCAAGCTCTTGCGAAAGGTGATTTTGCGCTACCATCTTTTAGTAAAGGACGTCTTAAGTGCAAAAACAACCGCAAGATATAAAGTGTTTGCAACAGGGCTAACTTTGTGATTTGTCTTCAAAATTGCCCTTTTCAATAGTGATGTTTTCTAAAAGCTTGCCGCCTTTTGCTCAACGCAATATCGACAGTACTTAACTAGAACCGGGGGTGACCCGGGCGAAATATCGACACGTCGATAGCCCCCAGTGAGCTACAAATGTTCACCGTCTGTCTAATCATTTTGGGAGCAGATACCAATTTGGTTTTATATAGCGATCATCCAGATCACAATGCTGGTGTACCATACCTTATTATTTCTCGCAACGTAAGCTTCGCATTGCGATACAAGCAGTGCAATCACACAATTCACAAACGGGAAATGCTTCAAATGATTTCTGGAGGAAGGACAGGCGGCCTCTGCTCGCGCGCACATTGCAACCACCAGTGGCGTACCCAGAAATTTTGTTCGGGGGGGGGGCTCATGTTGCAGCGCGGCCTCCTCATAGAATTGTGGAGGGATGAAACGCAAGAATAATAAATGCATTGCCATTGACAATGCTATTGTGTATTGACGCTACGCACTGTCAAGACAAGTGAAATATGTATTTTTTTAATAAAAGAATATATTCGCAAGTCTTAAAAATTGTGGCAGACATAATTGATACGAATACTTCTATGTTTTTGCGTATTTGAAAAGTAAAGAAAATATTACTCGAAGTCTAGAACTATATCAGTCCGAAACAAACAAAGCAGTGCACGCTGCTGATATGAAAAAACGTAAAGGCCATGGTATGAGCAAGTATAGAGGACAAATATTTAAAGGAATCTTTATCGTTCAAGAACCTTTACATCTTTGTACAAAGAAAAATCTCACTGACGCTGTCCTTTGTTCTAGTGTACTGCGCTGCAGCAGCTCTCACCGGTCCTGTGTTGCGAGTAATTACACCGACATTTTAGTTGAAACAGCGACCACATTCATAAACGAGTAATTTTGCAAAATATACATTAGAAGTGCGAAGAGAAAATGGATAATATTCCCTTCTGTGACATGACGGCACAACAACGCTTCGTCTCATCGGACCTCACTGCGTGCTTTGTCAACTTGTTTAAGAGTGTGTTGATTTGGCTTGTCTCGTTGTACAGTCCGATGTACGAGATTAAAAAAGTCAGTGCAACTTTGACTCAAAAGTTTCTAAGATTATTAAATTAATTGAAGTTCCCTATTTGTAAATCTAAAGCACGAATTTTGAAGTGTCAGTGCAGCTTTCGCGTCGAAAGTTATGGGAACTTTGTGCCCATTAAGATTCGGAATTGAAATGCGTGACTCCGTAGACTCCACGGCCGCCGCGAGATGGCGCGGCGAGCCCGCTTGCCATGATAGGCCCATGAAAAGTTTGCGCTAGTATAGGGCTCTTTTGCGTTACGTGACTGCAGGTGCATGGGCTTTGCCACGAAATCCAACCGAGTTAGCAATGTTCGCACCCAAATGTCTTGTCTAGTCTGAAAAAGACGTAGGGGACAAAATCCAGAATGATTTCCGGCGCCGGCGGTTCTTTTGTTTAGCGGTGCGTGGCAGTTCGAAAAAAATCTGGCGGGGTGGGGGGGGGGGGGGGGGGAGGGGCTGAAGCTTCATAAGGTCTCCCCCCCCCCCCCCCCCCCTCTGGCTACGCCCCTGGCATCCACGTAGGAGAAAACACAGCTACGGCAATCGGGCGATGAAACAGCCAGTTACATCCACATCGCATATCACCACAATGGCGAATGTAATGTAGAGGGCTAGCACGCACCATGTGATCCGGTGTTGACGAGCCTAGTGAAGCTTTTCGCTTCAAGATCATACTTCTGCGAACGGATGCCAGGCCACCATGAATGCAGAATACCATAGCCTTTATTTCACTTCAATAGAAAGAACAAACTTTTGTCCTGTTATAACCAAGTAAAAACAATCATATCTATGATCATAAGACCATGAATGCAATAGAGCATATCCTTTATATTAATTGAATAGTGAGAACGAACTTTTGTCCTGATATAATCAAGCAAAAGCAATCATACCTTTGATCATAAGAATAATGCCAGCTTGACAATTACTAGCAAAATAGCGTGATAGTTAGTCCCGTTCTATCGCTCTAGCTGCAGCGGGACTAATCACTGCAGTAAGATTCACTGCTTGATATCGTACGACACGCGGCAAGAAAACAAGCGATTTCGAAACTGCTAAATGCACGAATACCACTGACAAGAAAAAGTGGTGTGTAGCATTATTCGATCTTTCAAGTCCAGCACACGATCACTCCACGCGTAACAATATCTTTCCAGTTCCTTCCCACAATGGAACCGGACACTTTCGATGAACCAGATGAACGTGGAAAATGCTGTGCTCGTCATTCTAACTCGAGGTTGACATAAAGAGTGTCCCGATTGAAAAAACCTTCCACTTCGAGGTACACCCAGCTCTCAGTCTTGGTTGGTACGCCCCAGTTCAACGACTCGGCCGGTTTCTTCACCACCTTGGGACCTTCCATGACAACCGGCATCCTGACATCTTTCGACTCATCCCCGGGATGCGTAAGTATTATCGTGACCTTTCTTGCGAAAGGCCACTCTAACATACAATCGAAGTCACCCTCCTTAAGATGCAAGACAAAGCTTACGGCCACATGTTCGTCGTCCTTCTTTTGCAACTTGCCCTCGAGCACGAAAGTGTAGCCAGCTAATTTGCAACTCCTCCACATCAGCCTGTGATCTTCCTTACTCCCGGTCAGTGCTTTATAGCAGGCATATATGTTGGAGAACTCGCACAAGGTGATGAACGCGCCAAGCTTGGAAGCAGGGCGGCAAGGTCCCACAGGAAAGGCAATTTTCTTCACACCAGGCTGCGATGAGGCGCATTTTTCTCCGCAGGCCTCTTTTCCTGCACGGGTCAAGTCACGCTCAAGACTAACCACACGCTCCATCAACGAGTTTACGCCGTTCACGACAGCATCCTTGTCAACATTCTCGCTTGAGGCCAGCACCCGTATGCTCTCCAAATCTTTCTGTACGTCGCGGAGCGTTACAACAGCACTCGAGACACTCCTGACGCTCACGCAGTGCCGCATAGGAGTCTCGGCAGAGCACTGCCTGTAGTGTTCGACGGCAACGGAGCGAACAAACGACTGTAGACATTTGCCGCACCTCACTTTGTCGCTGCCGCATCCAGTCAGGTGTTCGTTCAGGTCACATAGCCGACCGGCGAAGCTGCACTCCCTACCACCAGCGACACAGAAGACGAGACGCTGCTCCAACTGGGACTGCTTGAAGGTTATCTGGACAACGTCGGCATCTGCGAACTCGCTGTCGTCCAAAGGACACTCCCCGCATTCCTTCGGGATTTGATCCTTGCACACCCTGCACAAAACGTGACCGCAGGGCAGCAACAGGGAGCGGCTGGGCACCACACCGCAGACGCCGCAGACTCGGGTGCTGGGTAGCGGCTGGACGAAAACGACGCGTTGGCGCTCGGGGTAGTCCTTGAATCCAGTTAGAGTATATTCCGTGCCAGCCATTGTGGTGCTCTTAACAGTGGCGATTAAGCAGGAGATTGCAGAGACTAAGCTAGAAATGTTACCTTCGTTGATCGTCGGGTGACGGGCTAGAGCGAAAAAACAGCGCGCCACTGAGCGCCGACAACGTACGCCCCGAACTTCCGTGCGATAGCATGTGCGCTTCGCCGCGCCAGCCCCGCGCCGTTTTGACAAGGGCCAGGAGAGAGCGTAAGTGCTGGAGCAACGCGACTGGCGAGAGGAGCTGCAAGGGGGAGGGGACGGCGAAGATGAAGCCGCGACATCCCGCTGTATCACCATGACTTCTATCTAGCCGGTGTAGATATGCGGCTTCGAAAGAGAATGTCAGTGGAACGTGATGCTACTCATGGCCCGCCACAGTGCATTTTTGTTCAGATCTCGACTTCACAGTGTAGTTTTTGTATTATTACAATTGCTTATGCAAAAGAAGCGCGACAAGGTGCATCCGGGACAGCTAAGCACCGGCACTATGGCACGTGTTATAAGCTAGTGTGCGCACTTCAGAGGCACGTTCGGAAGCAGGCCAGGATTTGTGTAAGCGGCCACCTACGGCTTCAAATGGCAGTGCTGTATGCGCACTTAGCCGGCGTGGTCACAGTCCACCCTTCTTTCGCCCTAAACTGCGCGCGCAGTACCAAAGAAAGCAGCTGCTGGCTCGAGATGACGATGAAGCCGCTGACGTTACCCTTCCTCGATGGCAGCAATGATTTTGGGTTCGCGTTCGCTGTCGGGTTTAGCCGATATATGTAAGAATCTATTGCAACCTATGAAGTAAGCGCGCGCAATCATGGCGAGGCGAGAGTGACGTCATCGCCTTCCTCACCGGCACCTAGTCGGCGCCGCCATGATTGGCGACAACAGTTTTTGCTCCTATCCGCTAAATTGCGAGGGATGAATAAATGGACTGTGCCCTATCCTGCCCAAGCTGTTCCAAAGCATGAATTTTCAGTCGTGGTTCGTGCGGAGCCCAGTGGTGCTGTGAACTGCGCTCTTCGAGCCGTACGCACTTTTACATGCGGGCGCGCAGACACGGTGGCCTGGATTCGTGCGCGCTGTCGATCCACGTTAGCGTGCCATCAAGGCGATGCGAAGGTGACGTCAACGGCTTCCTTGTCATCGCCAGACACCGTGGTCGCCTGCTTCAATCGCCACTACTCTCTCTTTTCGTACATACGACTGCTCATGGCGGCCGAGAATCAGCTGGGCTGTAACCACAAAACTTACCCAGGATTTAGTGACATGTTGCTTTCAAGCTGTGAATTCGGGGCCCAGATAAAAACGATGGAGAGCGCTTGTCCTTTACGAATTTTGTTATCGTTACATGATTCCATGGTGGTCGCCGCCGCTCGTGGTTGTGGAGGCGTCGGGCAGCTCATGCGTAGAATGTCGTCTAGGCGGAACGTACTAGTTCGATGATAGCATTCCTCGGGCGTCAGTACTGAGGCGCGGTTACTCCGTCAGCACCGTTAGCGTCCACCACCTTGCCCGCCGCGAGGGTGACGTCAGCGGCTTCCACGTTGCTGCCTCCGCCCCCTCGCACTGCCACGCCCTTACCCCCAGCTTTTTTTTTGCCGACCAGTCAGTTGTGCAGTCAGGGGCGCGCTGTCGGCCGCCATCCATCCATACATCCAGCGCGACTCGCAAAGTGCTGACGCATGCACACGTAGTGCGCGGGCCGCGGGCGAACGGTCTTAACGGGCCTTAATCGGCCTTAACGGGCTCACGCGTGAATTGAGAAAGGTCGCGTTCTGCTTTTAGAGCACAAAGCTCTATTCTTCCCATGCTTAACCTGAAGAAGCTGGCTCTTGGATTTGACCTCTAACAGCAGGCGCCCCGCATCTTCAAAATTGCTCGTGGTAGGTGCCTCGATTTTCTTAATCGACGCCATAGCTGCGCGCTTGGCAGTCTCGTCCGCAGTTGCTCTGGCTGCTGCTTGGCCGCTCTTCCTCGGCAGTTGTGGCATGTGATGTGTCACGTGATTCGCTCTTGCGCTTGTCAGTCACGTACGCCGCTGCGCCGACCGCCGCTCTGAATGCTCATCGCGTGATTTGATCTCGCTGCAACAATTTGTTCTCGCTGAAGCCATGAAAAAAAAAAGTTGCACCAAAGCTAAACCGTGTCTAACTATACTTAACAGAGCTTTCGCTCTGTATATTCTAGTAAGCCACCGCCACTTTGTTCGCCCTGTCTCGCTGGCTCCTTACTACTACGGTCAGCGATATCCTACCTTTGTACCCAGTTGCATGCTTGCACGGCTGTAAATGGTATGTGTACGCCTTACCCCGTCAGGAATGAAGTGGCCGGCTTCTTGATTTAAAGCAAACCGGTTTATTAAAACTTGGCCGAATACACGAATAAAACATATTGGATCATTAAAACTTAAGGCGTTCAGCCGATCTGCAGAGCGCGGGAGGACGTTGCTGACACGTCTCGTTCCGTCGGCGTCTCTCGTGCGTCTCCCTCGGAATGGGCCTCGCTCTAAGCTTGGTGTTCTGGGCAGCGCGCTTGTCGGCGGATCACGTTCCCGCGCTCTTCTCCTGTATTTATCGCTCGTTGCCCTCGTGATGCCGAAACTTGGGGAGTGCAGAAGAGGGCCACACTCCGAATGCGGGCGAGGGCATGCCTAGTGAACGTGTGATTTTTGTCCAGGAGCGCAGTGCCGGGCCCGCGTGGCTGTGAGTTATGGGAATGCTGACATAAAGCGTTACCGTCCTTCCTGTCGGAATTGTTAGCAACGTCGTGGTCGTGGTGGTGAAAACATTTATTAGGAAGGGACAGCAGGTATGCTTGGACCAGCCCGCAAGAGACCGATCCTGACAAGCACTAGGTGGAGGTCCCATTATAGTTTGGGACCCCAGTGGCGGTGGCCGCCGCCCGGGCGCGCCTGACTAAGGCTTGTTGGGCCTGTAATGGCAGCCGAGCAGGGTCGCCTCCCAGTCCTCACGGGTCGTGTTGGAGATGGGGGGAATAGTGCCTGGTATGGAATACGCTCTGACCGGATTGGACGACTTCCCCGACCACCCTCTGGTTGTCTTCGTTACCCCGCCGTCCAGCACTCGAGTCTGCTGAAGTCAGCTGCCTGCACAGCGTGCCAGGTAAATCTGTGCTCCTGCCCCCCGCTCTCGTTTTGCGTGTCCGGCTAGACGTGAGACAATTACTGCGCCATTTCCTTTCTTCAAAAACCAATTTTCATTCTCCAAGCTGGTAACGATGATGTGACGCACCCCAGGCATGAGAAAAAGACCCCAGGCTGCCGCCGTGCATCGAAGATGCCTAGATTCTAAAGAAATGAATCCCAGAGCTAAAGAAGATGCAGGCTTTAAATCCATAGTCATATGGACTCCAGGGCACTCTGCGGATGTCGGAAACGAAGGCGCTCACGCCGCTGCCCGCACTCTATTACCCCGGGTCCCCGAACATTCGTAGGAACATAATTACTCAGATCCGCTATTAAGCCATAGGGATGTACTCCAACATTTGACATTAATGAGGAAAGTATACGCCGAACCGCATACAAATCCAAACAGGGAGCGAGGTGTCATCACAAGGAAACTGCAATCAAACACTTATACAGGGTGTCCAGGCTAACTTTAGCCAAGGGTTAAAAGATAAAATATTTGAGATAGGCCAGGGAAATCACTTACATACGCCTACCAACTGGCTTGCGCACCATAGGCAGTTTTTTGTATTGCTTTTAATTAAACAATACAGCCAGTAAAGCAATAGCAAAGTTGGATAGCACCTTTAGTAACCCCCATTCTATTTATTTGCGATAAAGAAAGCCTCACGTGTATGTTGTTTCTGGGGTCCAAAGAAAGTCCACTAGATACAAATGATGCACGTGACTAGACAATTCGCACGCCATGATTGTGCTGCTCTCAATCCTGGCTTGAGTTAACGAAATCAGCCGCTGGTATGGCGCGACGACCCCACTGCTCCGGCAGGCCGATATGTCGACTGTGGTCGCGACGCCCGCGCGAGCAAATCTGCAAGCGTGCGCCATACCAGCAGCTGATTTCGTTCACTCAAGCCAGGATTAAGAGCAGCACAATCATGGCGTGCGAATTCTCTAGTCACGTGCTTTTAAGGCGGAAGCCGTTAAGGCCTCATCATTGTAAGCAGGAGCTGTCGACAGAAATGTCACGCTTTTCAATTGGTCGAAATGGTCGTGACTCACAGTGCGCGAATTTCAAACGGGGCCAATTGTACTTTGGCTAGTAACCATGCAACCAATTAAAGGGATCGTTTAGTGATGCTCGAACTATGTGGGACTGAGTTTAGTTCATTGCTTAATTAACCAGTTAGCCTAATTAAAATTTCTAGCCAGACCAGATAAATAAATAAAACCGAGAAAAAATTTTGTCAAGTTCGGGAATCGAACCCCGGTCTCCGGAGTGCGAGTCGAGCACGGTAACCACTCCGCCATGCCAGCTGTTTTTCCTTTATTGCATGGAAGAACTTCCGTAAAAAGGGGGAAAACTTCAATCAAACTGGTTCGCGTCTCAAGTTATCGGGCTGCTTAATACGAGCCCGCCATAGCCCTAACTCAACACTGCATCCCCATCAAAACATCAAAATTCAGGGAGGCACACACATGCATCTAGGCACGGAAGCCAGCTTGGAGGTTCTTCGCGTGCAGCATATACACTCCTTACCCAAGCACACTGTTCACGAAACACAGATTTGGACGATCTTGGTGGCTCGGCATGTCTGTCCATCATACGGCTTTTCCAAAGACTGAATAGTCCCATCAACACAGACAGATCAAAAGGCACAACAGAGTTTTTGCTAACAGGCAGAAATCTAATAGTGTATGGTGTACTTTCAATGTCCTTCTTAAGAGTTCGTTGTAGTATGTCCCAAAAGAACATGGCATCACGGCACAGGATGAAGCAATGATCAATTGTCTCAGGCACGTTACACAGACGGCAATCACATTCCAGGGTACAAACATCTTGTCATTAAGAAATGTCTTGACAGGCAGCGTCGCTGTGTGTAGTTTGAAAAAGAACGTTTTAGCGGCTGCCTGAATGCACATCCGCCTAACACGCTTTAGAACACCGATGTCCAAAGGCCCCAGATAAGGCTGCCGATACAATGGTGTAGGGAACAAAGACTCAGTGAGAGCCTGGGTCATCTGTTTTCTCGAGAGCATATAGAGGTAATCTAAAGAGAAGCGCACAGTGAGGAAATTGAAATAGTCAGCAACCTCCTTAAGGAATCCCCATAAAGTCCCCTCACGAGCCTGCACAGTCGGTGCGAATAAGTAAGGCAAATGAAAACTAAGCCGCCTAATTAGCACAGCTACCAGAAACGGGTGGTTTGCCGATTTGAAAAAGAAAAAAACGGGAAACAAGTTGAGGCACGAACAGGTGAACAAGGCCCACTCCACCACCCTCTAAGGGAAGGAACAAGTTGTCACGCCTCATGGGCTCCCATTGAGAGCGCCACACGAATGTTGCAAATACTCTGTGTATTGCTTGCACCTTCCTCCTTGCACAATGCAGGACTTGAAGGACATACGCGAGCTTTGCAAACAAAAATATGTTACAGACCTGTGCCCTCGCAAACACTGAGAGTTCCCTACCCATCCAAGCCTGTGTTTGCCGCCGTAGAGTTGCAATTTGTGAATCCCAGTAGGCTGTACTGTTGCGAACTTGGTGCAGCGGAACGCCTAGGCACTCAAGAGGGCTACAGTCCCAGCATATGCCACCGAACTGGCTTGGCCTAGTTCCCCAATGACCCAACCAAAAGCCTTTGGATTTCTCTAAATTAAGAGCCGCGCCTGATACATCGCAGAACTGTTTAGTCAAGTGTAAAGCGTCAAGTACACTCTTTTTGTCAGAACAAAAGAGGGCGACATCATCAGCGTAGGCTAAAACTTTAACTTCACATTGAGCCAGAGAGAAACCGCGGATAGCTGCGCTGTTAATTATACTGAGACAGAGGGGTTCCAGATATAGGGCAAATAAGAATGGAGACAGTGGACATCCTTGACGAACAGATGCTTCTAGTGGTATTGGTTTCGTTAGCTCCTGATTAAAAATTACCCTTATATAGGAGTTCTTATAGCACAGCCTTATTATTCCTTTGAGCAAGACGTCACCAATATTTGCATACTCCGAGACCGCGAACAAGAAATCGTGCCGAACTTTATCAAACGCCTTCGCCAAGTCAATTTGAATCAGAGCTACCTGGCCTTTCTCATCTTATACTGTCTCTAATACTGAACGTGCAATATGGATATGTGTTTGAATACTGCGGCCTCTACTACCACAGACCTGATGCGAACCTATCAAGTCCATAATGACGAGCTGCAGATGACTGCAAAGAACCTTGGCAAAAATTTTGTAATCAACATTGCAGAGGGAAATTGGACGATAGCCCTCAACAGTTTTCAACCGATTAGCATCTTTGCTTTTGGGTATTAATATTGTGTGCCCAGAATAGAAAGTGGGAGGCAGGACACCCACATCATAAGATGCTTGGAAAACTTCCATCAAAACAGGCACTAGGCAAGGCGAAAATGTTTTATAGAATTCGCTAGTAATACCATGTGGCCCAGGAGATTTCTGGGCCTGCATGGCAGAAATGGCTGATTGAATTTCATCCAAAGTGATAGGTCCCTTCACTATAGCACACTTCTCATCGTCAAGTCGAGGGAAGTTTCCGAGTAAGGAACTGTAATCGAAACCCTGATTTGGATCTTCGCAACTGCCAAGCAACTTCCGATAATAGTCGAAGAAAGCAGCAAGAATACAAGGCACATCGCTGTATGTGCAATCACCATACTGAATTTCCAATATTTCCTTCGCAAGAGCATTCTCTCTTTCATCACTCAGGGCCCGACGAGGAGGTTGCTCGTCGAGAAACCTTCGGGACGTAGATCTTATCAAGGCCCCCTTATATCTTTCTGTCGCAAATTGTTGAAGCTCTGCTCTTACGTTATTAATCTCTTCGAGATAGGCACCCGGGCTAACCCCCTCTAGCTCGTGTAGTTCCATTAGGGTGGGCCCAAGCCACGGCCCAAGCTAACGAAGGTGGTGTCTCTTCAGGAAAGCGATTCTTGCTGAGGCCTCAATTGCCAAGTTTTTGATCTCCTGCTCAAACAAGTCCCACTTTTTAAAAACGGACAGATCATGGCGTGACCATACGTCTTTTAAACAAGTAGGTACAGCACGCTGAAAGATTTCGTCTGAGAGCAGACAGTTATTCATCTTCCACAACTCCCATCGAGGGTGAAGTACATGCCGAGTGTACATCCCTATCTGAAGAGACACCATACAGTGGTCACTGAAAAAGCTGGGCCGCACCCAGTAGCCAAACACACTTGCTAACGCGTCTACAGAAACGTAAATTCTGTCAAGGCGAGCATTAGAGGAAAACTGAAAATGAGTGAAATGTATACTGTCGCCTTTTTCCTGTCCCACATCCACAAGATTATATTCAGAAACCAAATCGGTAAGTAATGCAGCACTAGGGTCGAATCTCTTACATACCACTGATCGGTCCTCATCCCTACAAACGCAATTAAAATCTCCCAACAATATAATTTTGCGGTCCGTGCACAAATGTTCAACTAATGACAGAAAGAAAAGCCTTCTATCGCGCTGCTTTATGGGGGCGTAAACACAAATAATCCGCCACTGTACACCTGAAATTGTGAGATCACAGCATATAAGTCGCCCCTCGTCATCTGTGCAATAAGACATGGCTGTCATCTCTAGCGTGTTCGCCAGGAATAGCATACGACCTCCGGATAAGCCTCTCGCGTGGCTAACAATAATGCTGTATTCCGACAAAAAAGGCTCGAGAGCAGCTTCTGTCTCTTCATCAGAGGACAACTTTGTTTCCTGGACAGCGGCTACACACACACTCCATTTCTTTAAGAGATGCCGTACCTGGTGTTGCCTCCTACGATTACGCATACCCCTAACGTTAAGGGTATGCGACTTGATATGCTGCGACGCTCGCCATTTTTGGTGTCAGTCTTAACAAACGCCATCCCCTGGAATGGGGTGGCCCGCCTCCAAATTGGCGGCCTCTCGGGCAGACATCGCCCTCCACTTTAACGCCGCCCTTCCCGTGGCCTCTACACATTGTGCCTTGTGGTCAGCGCCATCAATACACACCTCGTCAGCATCTGCTGGACGTTTCAAAGGCGCGTCTAGTGAATACGGCGTCTTCGTTCACTACCATCTTCCTCCCTTCCCTTAAGGTGAGGTTCAGATGTCCACCGACATATGTGAGACTGATACATTTACTTTCCTCAAAAACTAATTTACCGACAAGCAAGACGAAGAACCGAACGGGCGATGGCGTTGTGTGCTCCCTGGCAGCGTTGCAAGACGCTATCGCGTTCCACACTCGGAGCCGAAGCTTAACATCGTAACCACACATCAGTTACACTAGCAGCAACACCGCGCTTTAGGTCAACAATGCGCCCACCTGAATTTTTTTTGTATTTGGCGGACTTTCTTTGGTCCTCAGAAAAAACATGCACGTGAGGCTTTCTTTATCGCCAATAAATAGAATGGGGGTTTCTGAAGGTGCTCTCCAACTTTGCTATTCACATCTGCCGTCTGAAGTCAATATTTACGCATTTAGAAAAAATACTTTAATTTCTCCCGAATTAATAGCAATACAAAAATCTGCCTAGATGCGCAAGCCGGTTGGTAGACGTATGTAAGTGGTTTCCGTGGCCTATCTCAAATATTTTGTCTTTAATCCTTAGCTAAAGTTAGCCTGGACACCCTGTATAAATTCCGTCAATGCCTGCTAGTATGTTTCCCAGTGCGTTGTGTCCGCATTGAACCTTCTGCGATGAAGTGGCTGACTTATTCCATGTGGTACGAGCGCGCCAGAAAAACCCGGCTACACAAAGAATCAATAACCGCACAACTGAGGACTTCGAGGCGCCGCTGTCCAGCTCACACTCGGAAGACCAGCCTTCGCTGGTGAACCCGGAAAGGGCGGCGGCAGAAGCCAATGGGCTCCTGGAATGGGGGCCCACCCAAGCATTCTATGCATTAAACGTTTTTCTCTCTCTCCCTCCAAAGAAACTAACGCCGGACTCAGTGAATTAGGGCACTCACACGAAGGCGAGCGTTTGGAATCATCTCCAACTGCAAGGGTTCTTCCGTACCAACAATATCTGCCAACGTGGATTTCGAGCAGTGAACTCAGGGCCTTCCACCTTCTTGGCTTCATTATTTCCATCTTTGTTTCTTTTTCAGTCCCTGCGCGCGCTTACTTCGAGAGAACCCTGATTGGACACCAAATAAGTATATGTGTCTTTTAATACTGCAGAACATAACTTTAATCACATGCGCGAATTACAGTTGATGTACGAGGGGGTACCCAAAAGAAACCGGACTAATTTTTTTAATCGGTACAGCTTCTGTGCTACCGCGTATTATCGCTAGGAGCGCATATAACGAACATTTCAGAGTAAGTATGCCGAGTGCCGTCGCTGAAGGAGGTCATACTAGTTTAGGAAGAGTTTTAGAGTGACGACTGTTTTGTGTGAGTGTCGTTTTTGCAATGGCTGATTTTCGTGAACAGCGTGCTCCAGTGAAATTCTGATTTTTTCTCGGAAAAAGTGGAACGGGAACTCTTGAAATATTGAGAAAGACGTTCAAAGACGATGCTATGGGGACAACTCAAGTGTTCCTGAATTAAATCTTGAATCAAAGCAACAGTCATGCCAATGGAAAACTCCAAATTCACCTCGCCTCAAGAAAGCTCGTCAGGTGAAACCAAACCTCAAAACAATGCTGATTTGTTTTTTCGACGTGAGGAGTCGTCCATTCAGAATTTGTTCCGCAGGGTCAGACAGTTAACCAGGCTTTCTGCTTGGATGTTTTGAAAAGATTGGGCAACAGTGTTCGGTGGAAGCGGCCTGATTTGAAGCAGACGGGTGACTGGTTTTTCCACCATGGCAATGCCTCTGCTCACACAGCCCTGTCTCTACGACCAATTCCGACCAAAAATGGGATGACCTCTGTTCCTCAACCCTCATACTCACCCGACCTTGCCACGTGCTACTTTCTTTATTTCGTAGAATGAAAAGAGAGGTGAATGGAAAGCGTTTTGCTGATGTTGCTGAGGTGAAGAAAAAAACGACGGAGGGACTGTCAAGCATCACAAAAGATGAATTTAAACAATGTTTTGAAAAATGACATGAAAGATTCGACAGACGTATCATTGTAAGTAGAGAGTACTTTGAGGGATATTGAAGGTCTGTGCTGAAAATGTGAACAAATAATTTGAAACAAAAATAAGTCCGGTTTCTTTTGGGTACCCCCTCGTATTGCAACCTGATCAGGTGGAAGCAGTACCAGATCCAGCTGACAAAAAAAAATTGCTGCCGGTTTAGCATTGGTAACCACGAAATATTATGCGAAGGCAGGTTTTTGCAGGTGTACGCCTGAGCCAGGCATCTGAAAGTGTGTTTTCTTTCCTTTCGTGACTTGTGCACAGGTGGAAGCTGATGAAGACGACGACGTGCAATGCACAGCGCGAGAGCCTGTCGCCTTGGCCCCGATATTTTGTCGTAATCGCTTATGGAAATTTCCTTGTTTATGCCGTTACAACGTGGCCAGTCCCCCCCATGTGGGTATGTGCCATTCTTAAGAGGGTGAAGAAGAAGAAGAAGAGTCTGACGCAGTTTAACACGATACAATCACACCAAACAGTATCCGTTTTTTTTTTTTTGCCTGTGTAGAAAAACTATGTTGTGCTAAGTAATCTATTTATGCTGATGGTACTCCCTAGGAGAACCGTGTGATGAACCGCCACGCCAAATCACCACGGTCGGCGAAATCTTCGTTTCATGAGCAGTGCGCTTTGGTGCGGGGTGTATACATGGTGCCCTGGAAGGGCCGTTTAGCTGGCTGCCCTATCTGGATGCATGTGTGTGCCTCCAAGAATTTTGATGTTTGGGAAAGTGGGCACGTGCGGAGGTATGGTGGCCTCGTACTACACAGCCTGTTGTTTTGTGGCATAAGCATACTCCGATTTTCCTTTTCGGCACTATTTCCACTCAGTAAAGGAAGAAAAACTGCCGCGATTGCATAGTGTTCTCGCGCAGTGCCCAGCGAAAATGAACTGTTCGCGCCGCCACGGGCTCGAAACCCAGCTGCCGCAATAATTATTTTACTTTTCCATGTTGACCGAGGTCATACTCATTCAGAGTCTTGTTTATTTCCCGCATTTTCCCGCATCACGTGTCTAAATTCAGAAGCTTCACAGCACACCGGCATTTTGAAGGTTAGGAGGCCTATAGCGCTTTCGTACTAAAAGCAAACTTCAGAGTCGTCTGTTTGCTCTCTGTTTGATTTCGAGGACTTGCCATGTGGCTTAAAAAGAGGCAGACAATAAGCTAAAGCTAAAAAATAAGCATATGTAGATGGCTCGTGTGGCTGAAATAATATGTATTTTAGGCTCTGGGATATAATTCTATTCGTCATGTGCTTGTATACGAATACGTAGTATTAGGCCACATTCTCACAGCCGGTTTTTGGCTTGCTCCGTCGCCTCCGTCACGCCGGTGGCCGACGGAGGGGGCTGCATTTGGACAGGGTTGCCAGATGGCTCCGACCTCAGATAGCCAAATTGGCCTCCGTAGTAACCCAAACGTAGCCAAAAGCGAAATTTTTGCGTAGCCCAAAAGTAGCCAAAAATATTTGTTTTTGTGACGACATTTCTTAAGCATATTGAATTAATTTTCGGCAGGAATATTTACATATTAGATTTCTTTCCCGCACATGATGTCTGAGGCGGTGCGCACGGCGTGTTCTTTCCGTTGTTACGTTTCGCACCCATCATGCGCGCTAACCAGTGTGCTAACCAGGTGCGCTAACCATGTCCGAAAGATGGGGCCGCGGTTCCACTTTGCAGGCGCGGCAGTAGGCCATATCACCTGAGGCAGGTGACGACAGCTAGTCTGCACGCGGAAAAGAACGGCGGCGTTATATAACGCAATCGCAGCTCTAGTTTAGGAATATTTCACCTTTTAAATGTTCGCGCGCAGATTAGACACATCGACAGCGAAAATACCCTACTGTATACTTACGCAGCCTCACATTTCAATTTTATGCTTTAAGAGAAAGGTTCTGACTGACAGCGTCACCTCAAAGCATCTAGCATGCGCCTTCTTGAAGCTACATTCTATGATATGCATGAGCTCAGAATAAATTAAGGATATATACCAATAGATGATAATCTATGTCGATCTTATCTTCAGTCTAACAGCACGTTCACAATAATGAGAAAAACATATTACCCTTGAATTCCCGCTCCTCTTTCTATTTCTTTTTTTAGTTCTTGAAGTTCATCGCCCACTTGCCCATTCTGAAAGTTCTCGTTTAAGACGGATCTAATGCCATGTCATGCCACTAACTTCCGCCGCCTTCGTTAGTTACAGTGGGTTCCGCGCCGCGCCGAAGGATGGCTCCATGGCACCGCATGAGTGTCTGCAGATTACGCAACGTACACGGCACTCTCGCGTCGCTCGCAATGAATCTCGAGTAGGGAGCCTTCATGTGCCACATGAAGGCTCCCTAATCTCGAGGGCTGCACTTGTGCTGCATGAAGTTGCAGAAAAAGCGTAGGCTCTTGCGAATGGCGCTCTTGCTTTGTCCACCACGAGAATAGTAAGAAACAGAAAAAGACCTTATTAATGCGTAAGCATTACTTGCCCCATGAGTATCTTGAGCAGAATGTGTCCGCAGAACCAGAATAAACAATACAAGAAAAGGACATGCCTGACCGCCAATGGGTTTCCAACCAGCCACAAATTAAACCAGGCAACAGAAGCGAAACAGTAGCATTTAATGCTTACGCATTCGCACCACGTAGGGAGACTTAAGTTCTCTTAGTGTTTTCCCTCCATTCTGGTACCATGGTCACCCGTGGTTCAGCGTCAATGAGAGAACGTTCACATGTGCAGACAGCAACAGTCCATGTTCGGTGGCGCGCGCGCGGGTGGCGCTAATTCGCGGATTAAGTGGAATCTACAGGCCGTGAAGTGTTTCCGGGGGGCAACTCTTTATAAAAGAAATCGAAAGGCCATGATCCTTGACCGCCTGAAACACAAGTTTTCTTTAACACAGCGTTTACAAATTGTCATTTTGTAGCAGACGCGCTCAATTTCTTTAACCTGCTATAGCCTGCATTTTGATTCCAGCATGTCTTTTATTTCTCTCACTGTATAATTGTAACAGAGCACATTATAATTACTTTTAACTTTTTTTTTCACGCATGAAAAAGATGTAGCCCAAAAGTAGCCACATAGCCAAAACGAAATTTCTGACGCCAACTCGGACAAAAAGTAGCCCTATTTGGCTATTAATAGCCCAATCTGGCAACCCTGCATTTGGACCGTTTTCCCCCCCAAATCGGGTGGCCGGTGCCACCGGGTCCTGCTCTAAATAAATTAAATTTATTTAGAGCAGGACCCGGTGGCACCGGCCACCCGATTTGGGGGGGAAAGGGTCCTGCTCTAAATAAATTAAATTTATTTAGAGCAGGACCCGGTGGCACCGGCCACCCGATTTGGGGGGGAAAACTATTTAGAGCAGGACCCGGTGGCACCGGCCACCCGATTTGGGGGGGAAAACGGTCCAAATGCAGGGTTGCCAGATTGGGCTATTAATAGCCAAATAGGGCTGCTCTACGTTTCCGTCGAGCGGCGGCGACGGAGCCCGCCCCCACGGAGAGCGAGCCAGTCACAGCGCGAGCTCGCTTCACGTCACCCGCGGCTTGCTCGCTGCGACCAAGAGATGGCGCTGGCGAGCGTCGGCGGCGGCAGCGATGCGCGGGTGCGCGGGCACGGCGAAAAAACAAAAAGCCTGCCACTTTTTTACTCTCCGTCGGCAGATGCACGCGCCTTGCGCCCCGAAAAGCGCCCGCTGCCGAGGAGCAGAGAGCGGATGAGTTTTATTTCATATGGCAATATACGAGGTGTTCGAGCCAAAACGGGTCTCCGAATGAGCATTGTGTTTGCACTAGGCGTGGGATATACGATAAATAATGTTTTTTTTTTTTTTTGGGGCGCTCAAGTAGCACCACTCTTATGTACTTGAATTTCATGCGCTATCTTTTAGAGCTTTAAGAAAAAACTACTCGGACGATACCTTGTTGCGAACACTCTAGCCGGCCGTTTGTCAAAGTGACCTGCAACTTTTAAATTGACACTTTTTTCAAGAAATCAGTCAGAAGAATGAAAAGACAGCACCAAAACCTTTTCCAAGAGAACTTCCTGACGTCCATGTTTTTTGTTTTGTTTTTTTTTTGGGGGGGGGGAGCAATCATGGGGGCTGATGCAGAGGGGAACCATCCAGGTGAAGAAAGTAGAAATGGGCGAGAGAGGTAACTGCGGAGAAAACGAAAAGAGCAGAAAAAACAAAATTCTGTTCACCCGTTGCTAGCTCTTGAGGGCTCATTTTTTTATTAGCCGTTTAAATTGTCTTGCTAGTTTAACTCTTGAACGGTTGTATAAAGACCAATAACAGAGTTCATTACCACCCTACATATGTTCAATTTCGTGCAGATTGGCCTGAATACTGTGTCTGCAGCACTCATTTCTGCAGCGGCTTTAATTGTAGCTTGCTATACTCATACATATATTTGTATTGGTGTTGTACGCATGGTGTTTTGTTGCAAAAACAGGGAAGTTGCGTAGAGTTAATAAACTAACTTCAAACTTTTTCCACCGCTTGCGAGATCGCATCGTTTTTTTTCTGCGATAAGAGCCAAGCGAACCAAAGCGTGAGCAGTCGACAGACGACTTTCACCGCTACTTCGGCATGTCTTTCGGACACCGCCGAGCAGCGTTTTTTTTTTCGCGCGGAAGAAAAAAAAAAGCACTGACGTAGAGTCACGTGGGAGCAGCGAGCGCCCGCCCAAACTGGTTTGCCGGTGTCCGGCGCCTCTTTCGATTAGAACACAAATCCGTTCCGTTGCGGCCGGGGTTCCCGGCTCCGTCGCCGCCGCGCCGGAGAGGAGAACGGCTGTGAGAATCAGGCCTAGCCGTACATGGCTCCTCCGGTCAACCACCGGATACAGGAGAGGGTGTGCGCGAAGTTTGTTCTGTTTGTAGTTTTCTTTTCTGGTCTCCAAGGTGACTCCTAGGATTATAGGAGTAACAGCTTACGTGTTTTTTGTTTTTTTTTTTTGTTTTTATTTTTGTGGCGATCGCTGACCTCAACCGCGGCCCACAATCCAAGTGACCTTCATCCCTCTGCAACAAGGAGGGCCAAGAAGAGACAAAGTGGTCTGTGTGTGTGGGGTGAGGTGATTGATGAACCAAAGACAGTCTCCATGAGCGTCCCCTGGCGTCCGGCACAAAGCCTACAGAAAGGGGCCCGTCCGTTACCCGCTTCAGTTCGATCCTCGGGAGTTAGAACCGCCGCAGAGCACTCCCGGGATTCCGAGACGCCGACGACACTGTATCTCCCTCAACAACCCGCTTGCTGTTGCGGAAGGACCGCTCCGTGTCGTTGTGAATGGCTGTCGCCGCGCCCTCGGTCACTTCAACTTACCTCCAATTTGGACTTTACGCTTCATTTTATTATTCACCTGTCTTGGGTAATTGAATAAGCTTTTTGTAATTCCCATGTACTCCAGCAGCAAAGTGTTTATTTGTGTATATAGCACTCTGTTGTCAACTGTTTGTATTTATTCATTTATTTATACATACGGCGGTCTTAAAGGTAAGACCGTAGTAGGTGGGTTATACACATGATTCCACAGTAACACAAAAGGACAAAGTAAGAGAAAAAATACAGCAGGCAAGGCGCTGCGAACAACAAAATTACTGCACCATATATAAACATTAGTAAAACGGCACCACAGAGGTGTCATCCCACTGAAGCGCATAATAGAAACGTCCAAGAAATTGTGCGTACATGCAGTTCAAATCACCAAGTAAGTTATTCTGTGAGGGACCAATTGTTGTAGCTCTGACTCAAACAGTGACAAAGAATTCAATGTAACTGCAAGATCAGCATGGTTGTTCCGTTCTGTAATGGTTTTAGGGAAGTAGGAATATTTATAGCAGTTAGTTCTTGCTTACAAATGTTTTATTGAAAGGGAATGTCGCATGCTTGTAGCATAATGACTAGAATAACAGATCATTAGCGAAGTGTCAATATTGTATTGCCCTATCTCTACCACTTCGTGTTCACTGATTAATGTAACAACGCATTTGATTTGCCTTAGTGTGTGTTTTTCTGACAATATCCCTGTTGTCGTTCTCGTTACCTGATTTCGTAGCTGCATGTCATTCACAACGCTGAACATAAACGCGCTAATGCTGGGCGTCAAACTTCCCCCCTTTTTGCCTCGATTCAGGAAGCTGCCTCGTATTTCTGCGGAGCTGTCACGGTGACGCAGAGTGCCACTCACATTTCAACGGACGCCGTTCTGCCAGCGAGTGAGCCATTTTTGTTGTTTGTTTCTCCGAGGGTTGGAAAACGTACAGGCTTCTGGCTGCCATACCGAGCTCGTCTCCGATCGCGTCTCCCCCCGAGCCAAGTTCAAGGTGTGGGCCGCGTCCGGGATATGGGTGTCCAATGACCACCGAGCCTAGGAAGCTTGATGCCTGTTCCTGTATAAGAATGAGACTTCCGTGCGCGGCTTGGTGGGCGAGCGTGGGAACAGCGATACAAGAACAAATAGAAAGCGGACTCATTCGACACCTGCGGTCTAGTCGTCAAGGTTCCGACAGCGAGGCCCCCGACAGACGAGGGCTGCGGCAGTGAGCGTTACATGCCGTATTTTCTGCGAAATACCTCTCTCGGATTTAATACGCGCGCATAATTTGGATCTCCATGGTAGGAGACAATAATTTCTAATCGCAATAACCCCATACTTTACTGCGGAAAGCACCCATGTGCACTGTTACCGCGAAATGTGCTATGGGGACTGCTTCCGGCGGTTGCCGGCGCTCGATGCGCGTAGACCTTTAGCATCCGGTCACGTGACCAGCGCTAAGCTTATGTGTCTGCGCTCGTTCCAGTCATTGTCCTAGTCCAGGATGCCACAAAGTCTCTACGTTTCAGGCATTAGCAAAAAATAGGCATCGGCATAGCGTCGGATTTCGCTTATTTACAGTGCATTGTGCTGAAAAGCTTAAAAACTTGGCCATTTCTATAACTGCAAGGGCAATGCTGACTTGCTGCCAGAGGTTTATTTTGAGATGCTTGCTGACACGTTTAATCCGTAACCACATTCAGTTATGGTTGTTGGTTTACTGGGTGGCACTAGCCCATTTCCTCACGTTTGTACATTTGAGCCTCTTCAGATCCACCTTGCAGGTGATGATAACTTCTTGCAACTTTAGAGCATCATGTCAGCTGGAAATGACCTCCACCCTTAATGAATTTATGGGCTCTACCGCGCACACACACGCGCGCACGCACACGCACGTACACGCACACACACACACAAGCGCACACACACGGCTTACTCCTTTCTCTGTAGAGTGAAGGCGGCAATGGTGAATATGACAGTTGCGCAATGCACGCATTGAAACACAGACAACAGTTTCCCTCACACAAAGAGTTAACGGGAGAGGACGAATTGCGGTCGGCCTCTGTCAATGCGGTACTCCTATTTAGTCACAAAGGGACCACTCTCGTCGAAAACAGAGCTTTCACAAGCTACGAAAGAAAAAATAAGTACATGTGGCGGCATCGCTGGCTTCGAGAACTGAGCTCTTCCGCGTCGCTATAACTAGGAGGCCATTTAGAAGATAGCGATCGCCTCAACTCGAATGTGCCGCGTGGCGGCGCTGAACTCTTCATCCCGCACAGACCGAGCATGGTAACAATGTTGAACAGCGTCGGAGTCGGCCCCGTTTTAGAAAGAGACGCAGAAAAAAGGTTCTGCCTGCATTATTCGAAGTCAAAGTAGAAGCACGGACGAGTTGGTAGTTACTCATTCTAAAACATTCTCATTCTAAAGTGCTCGTGTTCTACGTTTCTTTCCGTCATCCTTGTCTAGTCTGAGCTGTTTTAGAACGAGTTATTCGAAGTTCTAGCCAGTTACTCAAAAAGTACGTTAAAACTTCAGTACCTATCTGTCGTGTCCGGTCGCTGTGTTGAATGCAGCGAAAGACGCACACGGTACTTTAAGACTTCGTTTATTTAAAGCCGATGAGGGTGCGACCAGCGTCGACCGAGGCAGGAGCCGAACTGGCCGCCCGAAGAAAGGAGGGAGTGGAGAAGCGTCCACGGGAGGGAGTGGCTTCCCAGAACAGGAGGAGGGTGCGGGGGCGCACCGTGGGGGGGCATCCGGCGACAGCGTGCGACGAGGGGCAAGCGGTCGTTAGGAGGAGGATTGAGTGGTCGTTAGGAGGGGAATGCGAGTGGTCGTTAGGAGGGGGCGCACACACACAAAAGCAATAAGGGGACACAACACTTCCTTCCCCCTTAGAAAGTTGCCTGGTATCGTGCAGGGGGTCGGCGCTCACGCGTGGAGGCGCGCTGGCTTTGTGCGCTCGGGGGAGAAACACTTGTAGGCTGGCTGTTGTTCGCTGTGTCTCCTGGGTCTGTCCTGGGCGAAGTCTCTTCTTCCGGGAAGAGGTGCCAGGCTATGTGGGAAAATGGTGCACGTGTTCTCTCCGCTGGCGGACAGCTCTCAGACGGCGTCGTAAATCTACGCAGCTGGTTGAGATGTCGGCGTGCTACTGTGCCATGTATGTTGACGAGCCAAGAGCGCAGGCCTATGCGTCTGACAATTGTAGCTTCCTCCCAGCGTGGCTTTTTCAGAAACTGTCGGGCGAGGACGCGCTGCCCCTCATTAAGCGTGCCGCAGCGCGGAATTGCTTTTTCTTCCCGGAACGTCTCTGCCTTTGACTCGGGGAGGATGGCTGTGAGCTGGGTTCGCATTTCACGCTCGAACATCATTTTCGAGGGGGTCTCGCCTGTTGTGCTCTGAACCGTCGTGTGCTGCTTGAAGAGAAAGCGCGCAAGGCGGCGCTGCAGCGAGCCTGTCTGATCTCTTTCAAGGGCGCGTTTTAGCTCGGCTACGTAGCGCTCGGCTTGTCCGTTTGTCGCTGGGTGGTAGGGGGCCGATGTAACTGATGAGATCCCGTTGTCGCGATAAAACTTGAGGATCTCCGCAGACACAAACGGTGTTCCGTTGTCCGACACTACCTTGCGCGGCAGGCCGAACGTTGCAAATAGTGATCGGAGGTTGTCAATGACTGCTGCCGAAGTCGTCTGTCCCATTTGCCTTATCTCAAGCCACTTTGTGTAGGCATCTACGACCACAAGGAAAGTGCAGCCCTCAATTGGTCCTGCAAAATCAATGTGCAGTGTGTGCCATGGTGTGTCTGGCTTTTCCCATTCTGGGACAGGAGCTTTCGGCGGGGCGCTCCGGCTGCTCTGGCAAGGCTTGCATTCTCGCACCACTGTTTCGATGTCGTTGTCAATGCCAGGCCACCACATGTAGCTTCTGGCGCACTTTTTCATTGCAACGATGCCCCGATGTCCGGCGTGGATGAGAGACATAGCTTGTGCGCGTAGTTCTCTCGGCATCACAACTCGGGACCCAAATATGATGCAGCCGCGATGGGTGCTCAACTCTGTAGCTCGCCTGCGGTAAGCGTCGAAGTTGTACCCTTTGAGTTTATGCACGTTGCCTTGTTGAACAGCTGTGTAAACTAGCCGGAGAGCTGCGCACTTCTGCGTAGATGCTGCAACTGTGCCTGCTGTAAGCGGAGGTTCTGGCAGTGCTTCGAACATCAGAACGTCTCCTGGTGGAAATGGTTCGTCAACAGTTGCGTCTAGTGGCAGACGGCTTAGCGCATCGGCGTTTTGATGTTTACCGCATATCATCACGCCTAGTGGAGAAAACCAGTTTCTCCCTAGAAGGCTTGATCCTGTGCCCTTCACAACAAGCAGAGGTAGCGTATGGGTCTGGCCGTTGTAGTTAACCTGCACGTTGGCAGAGCCCAATAGTGGCAGATTCTGTCCTGACCACGTTCGCAGGTGCGTGTCGTCTTGTTGCAGGGCGGGTGCGTCAGATGGCCATGAAGTTCGGAACGTGTCCTCACTGATCAGAGTACAGGCTGCGCCGGAGTCCACCTCGAACTTAATCAGCTGGTGATGTACGCTTACTTCTGTAAAAATCTTCGGTCGCGTGCCGAGATTCATGGTGTTCAGGTCGTACAACACAGATGGTGTTGCTGATGTTGTTCCATGGAGATCAGATAGCGGCGTATTCTCTGAGGCGTTGACGCTGTGATTAGGCTGGGAAGGTGACTTTATCTTGGCAAGTCTCCGTTTCGTAATGCATGCTCTTTCGATATGCCCTCGCTTGTGGCAAAAATTACACGTGGCTGACTGGAATCGACATCCCTGGGGGTTGTGTTGGTCGTCACACCGCCAGCAGCGTTGTGCCTTTTTGACCGATTTTACAACAACAGAAGGCTTGCACACCTGGTTGCTTGTCTGGTGTACCGGCTCGGTGTTCCGGCGAATCCCTCTCTGCTGGTGACCGGCGCTCTCCGCTCGAACGGCGATGTCGTAAGCTTTGCTGAATGTGAGGCCCTTCTCAGCGAACAGGCGCTGCTGCAGTGACTCGTCACTCAGTCCGCACACAAATCTGTCGCGTAACATCACGTCCAAGGGAAGCATGGTGGTGTTAGCAGAAGAAGCTGCGTCTCCCTCCTGCCCGGTAGCTGTTGTCGACAGCGTTCCAAAATTGCAGTCGGCAGCGAGCTTCTTGAGCGCGGCTACGTAGGCGCTCACAGTTTCTCCTCCCAGTTGATCTCGTCGTTGGAAGCGAGCCCGGCTGTAGACCTCGGATGGCCTTGGGTCGTAGTGCTTTTGCAGCGCTTTTACGATGTCGTCGTAAGACACTGCCGCTGGTGTGCTTGGCTGAATAAGGGCGCAGACAGTATCGTAGGTCTGCTCCCCACACAGCGTCAGCAGGTTGGCCCTCTTCAAGGCTGGGTCTGTGATGTTGTTAGCTTCAAAGTAGAACTGAAGGCGTCCAACCCAGGATGACCACGATGAGCCGTTGAATTCTGGTATCTGATTGGGAAACCCTCGCGTAGCCATGGCTTGTCAATAGCGTTGCGTAGCGCGGGTCGAATCCACTTTCTCGTCGCCACTGTCGTGTCCGGTCGCTGTGTTGAATGCAGCGAAAGACGCACACGGTACTTTAAGACTTCGTTTATTTAAAGCCGATGAGGGTGCGACCAGCGTCGACCGAGGCAGGAGCCGAACTGGCCGCCCGAAGAAAGGAGGGAGTGGAGAAGCGTCCACGGGAGGGAGTGGCTTCCCAGAACAGGAGGAGGGTGCGGGGGCGCACCGTGGGGGGGCATCCGGCGACAGCGTGCGACGAGGGGCAAGCGGTCGTTAGGAGGAGGATTGAGTGGTCGTTAGGAGGGGAATGCGAGTGGTCGTTAGGAGGGGGCGCACACACACAAAAGCAATAAGGGGACACAACACTATCCGGTTCATTTCAAATAATTTTGAACATGCGAGTCACTATTGATGTTGAATGTTGCTCTCCTTCTGATGTTGATGTGGAGTCGTAGAGGGCGGGTCTCGTTAGTGACCCTGGGGACGTACTTTGCTACTGGTGAGATTAGACAGGCGTACAGGTCATCGGATGATAAGGCACTTGGAAGGCTTCCATCAAGAAATTATTTAATACAAATATATGCACTACTGATTTACATATGCCGAAAAGATAAGGGCCCCTCCGCTTCAACTAAAAGTAAAACCTCAAACTTGCACGACTCCGGACCACCGCTGCCACACGGCCAACCCGTCCGGCCGCCGCTCAAGTAACTCGCGTCTCCAACTCTACGCTCTCGGCCCCGGGACCACCACCGGCCGCACACGACCGATCTGTCCGGCTGCCGCACACCCAACCCCGGCGCTCTCCTTCGCGCGCACCCATCTCGTCACATTCGCGCCAAAACCTCCATCCTCAGCCAATAAACAATCCTCCCTCCAAAACTTACTTTTTAGCCAATAGATGATTTTCCCGCCGTCGTTTCGAAGTAAGAGGTCACAAGGCAAAAGACAAGTACACAATCTAAAGCACACGCCTCGCTGTAAGCAGCCATGGCTAACTAGAAGCTATTACAACAAGAAGAAACCAACACAATTTACAACACACGCTCCACTGTTAGCCGCTCTGGCCAGCTAGCAGGAACGAAAACAAGCACAGCGCCAGTCCACCCCAGCCGTCCTGTCGTCGTGTTTCGAACCGACTTCCGAGAAGAAACCATTCCCCACTCGCTGGGGCCGAGAGGCACGACACTCGCACGCTACGCCGTTTTAAGTCCTTCTTTTGTCTGCGCATTCCCCTGCTCCCCTTCGGCGGCACTCCTCACACTGTTTACCACGACGCACGCTAGATGCGTCGTGACAATGCACTATTTGATTAGTTCGACGAATCGAATATAGGGATATTCCATTCGATATTCGAAGGCTTCGAACATTTGCAGACTCTTCTAGTTTCGTTGAATCTAACCCTACTGCGAAAGGGCGTCGAAATAGCACCTCCAGCCCTCCAGCATGTTAGTAATGTTACGAAACTCGTAAAGCATAAAATAGAGTATCACGCTCGCTTACCCGTAAAGCATGAAATAATGTAACACGCTCGTTTCAAAAATAAATCGAATTTAAAAATTTGCCTTTTTCGGTGCCCGTTCTCGCACCGTACTACCAGTCACACGTCAGCGGCAGCCGTTCTGTAGCGAAGTCCACTTTTCCTTTGTTGGTTTGTTTTCTGAGGGAGCGAAGGCTTTCAATTTCCATACCGAGCGCGTCTCCGATTCCCAGGAGCGGGGAGGAGGTGACGATGCTATAGCCACATCCGCCACACGGGTGTCCGATGGCAGCCGAAACGTCCACAGCGACACTGGGAAACGTGCGGACTATTCCCAGGGAGGAATGATGTGCTGCAGTGAACGGCTGTGCGCACCCGTGGGACCAGGCGATGCAAGCGGAGATTTGCAGCGGACTCAGGTTATGTCGGTCTGCCGGGCGTCCCGATAGCGACACCAAGACGCCGATGCTCGGAGCTGGGCGAAGCCTTTGGCGGTACAATCACTACAGTAGGATACAACTTAAAAAAACAGCAGTTGCTAACACTGGGCCGCGGTCCGCGGCGTCCTGTATTACTCCGCTGGCCAACCGCAACTGTAAACGAAATCAGCTTTTTAATGCTTGGCTATATCAAACAATCCCCATGTCAAAATCCTAGAGCTTATAATTTTTTTCTTGTGATAAGCTTCTTGTTTAGGTAACGAGAAACGTTTAAGCAGAGGACTACTTTTTCGTCGTGGAGGAATTCTGTGCGCGGAGGCTGAATGTGGGCGGAGCTTCACTGCAGACTTAAGTTGTATCCGACTATACATACAGTATCTTCGCCCGTGCTACCCACTCCTGTCCCCCTCCTAGACGCTAGTGAGTGAAAAACTTCATTGTCGCAAAGGGATTCTCCCGGTCAAGGTGGGATCCTAAGTCCAGGGCCCTGTGCCGTCTTGCGAGCTCTGTGGGTAAGCGTGAGCTGTTTTAATTAGTTTTCTAATCTAATATTCTAAATACTTTTCAGTTGAATCCCCCGCACACTCACAAGTGGGAGGTACCGGTAACAACTTTGATATTTGAGCGAAGCATGCTCAATTTGCTGTCAGTAGTTTATTTCGAGGAGGCCGCTGGGCTCCTCAATCCGTCATCCCGATCAACCGTCGTTATGCAGCCGTATTCCTAGACCTCTTCTTCGCTGTTGTAAATTTCGTCGTCCTCTTATTAGAGATGTAAAATTTCATGAAATATTGAATGGAATGAAAAAAACCGTTTTTTTTTCAGGGTTTTTTCATGAAAAATTGGAAATTTTGCAAAACGTGACAAAAACAGATTTTTTTTGCAAAAGCACAACGATCAATAATAATGCTCCGAAGTTCAGCCGAATATGCAGTTATAGATGTCATATTGTGAAACGAACTTCTTGTTCTATTGCACCGAGAAAGGGAACATGAAAACTGATCTATAAGTCACTCCATATCGGACTCAGAGTCATTGTCGCTGGATGCGGCACCACGCGCCGCAGAATGGATTGAAGCGGTGTCCACAGCTGGGTTCAACTGCACATATAAAAGCTTTCGAACGCGTTCTACTGAAAGCCTGTTGCGAATCCTTGTAAGGACGTTTCCGAAACGCGACCACTTTCGTTCGCAGCTGGACGGTGGTATCTGCAGTAGTCGGCAAGCCAGACGAGTTAGGGGCTGCTTGGTGCAAAGGCCTTGCCGCCAGGTAGATGGGGCCACGTGCTTCACGAAAGACCCCTGTCCTGGACCCAATTCCTGCGGATGTCCTGTACTCTGTTATGTTTGAAATCAAGAAGCTAGGCTTGTATTTGGCTAAAACCGCTTACGTGCACAGCAGCCTATGTTGTTTATGCCATGTGCTTAGCGCTGTAGAATTCGCAGCCATTTTGTTCCACTTGAGCCGTGAGTTCAAGTTTCAGTGTGTTTTTAAGTCAAGACTGGATCTTATATGTGATCTGGCCTTCAACCCGCGTATCACAGCACGAACATTTTAAGAGCACTACCTGGCACTGGCGGTGACAACTCCTCTCCAATAGTTCAACGATGCACGCTGTAATGGTTTTCAAAACAAAAGCATAAACCTTAACTAAAAGCAAGCACTCATAAAACCTTCAAATTGCATTGTGAAATTTTCTATGTTTCTTTCCATTTTTCCTCTTCTGAAAAAAAAAAACGAACAAAAAACGGTTTTTTCCCAAATTGCAGTGTTTTTTTCAGGCCTTCACATCTCTACCTCTTATACGTCCAGATTGTTGGCAACGCTATGAACTGGACCCTTCAATGATTCATCGGCAGCACAGTCCTTCGATGACAAATGGGAACTCATACTCCACAATTGTGGATAAAACGATTCTTCAGCTGGAAACCGTTGATGAGCGCAATATTTTTCATATAACGCCAGATTTCACTATAACAACGAATATATCCGTGGATCACTCGTCTGCAATCTCGCATTTATTTTTCTATTGACGTTTTTGCTATGGTCCTGTTCGATGCGACGGAGGAAACAATTTAAAATAGAGATTTTGCTACATATTAGAATGATATGCTATAACCTTCAATATTGTCATAACAGTACCTTACAATTTTCTAATTTTCAAAACATGTGTCCGAGAATCTTTTACATAAACTGAGCAAAGAGCCGCCGTAACCACTCCAAACGCACTGCTTTCACTCGAGCACGCAAGAGTCAGTCCTCGGGGTGGGAGCAGCCCGATGTGTTTTAAATGTTCGTGCACATCTCTCTAACGGCAGTCATCGAAAACAAAGAAGGATGCCTTCGTCAAACAACAACGACTCGGTGAGAGGTTGGTATATGCAAAGGCTTCGCCGCGTCCAGGCATGCCGAGGCGCTTCAATGGTAATTCTCTAAACCTTCGCAAGGTGGCGGTGCATTCCTGCCGTTTATTGTTTAGAGTGACTTTACTTTCGAAATTCTTCGTGCCCCCTCATGTAGCCTGAGATCGTAACAGCCAAGCCGGACCGGGAAGAAGCTTACGTCTGATCTCAGTAAATATTAACCCATTACTGCCATCTGTGCGATAGTTGGCCACTTCACACTTCGCAGCTCAACTCTTCCTTTTAGCGCCCGCCCTTAAAAGAAGCCTGGCAACAAAGTGCTCACTCTTTCTCACCTCCATGTTCTCACCCACTCACCTTTCTCCATAGAGCCCATGGAGCCGGACCCTTTCTCAAACGCTCCTTCTCTCCCTCTTCTCCTCGGCGCTCTGCCGTCGCTCGCACACATTCTCTGGGGCTCAGTGGCCACAGTTCACGCTCACGCTTTAGCGCGTGAACTTCGTTACCGACGCTTTGCTGTTGTGCAACTTTGTGGTCATTGAAACTCGCTCGAAACGACGCTATGGCTGGCACAGAATATACTCTAACTGGATTCGAGGACTACTCCGAGCGCCAACGCGTCGTTTTCGTCGAGCCGCTACCCAGCGCCCGAGTGTGCGGCGTCTGCGGTGTGGTGCCCAGCCGCTCCCTGTTGCTGCCCTGCGGTCACGTTTTGTGCCGGGTGTGCAAGGATCAGATTCCGGAGGAAGGCGGGAAGTGCCCCTTGGACGGCATGGAGTTCGCAGAGGCCGACATTGTCCCTGTAACCTTCAAGCAGTCTTACTTGGAGAAGCACCGCGTCTTCTGTGTTGCCGGTGGAGAGCAGTGCAGCTTCGCCGGTCGGTTATGCGACCTGAAGGACCACCTGATTGAGTGCGGCAGCGACAAGGTGAGGTGTGCCGTATGCCAGCAGTCAGTTGTTCGCAACGTTGCGGTTGAACACTGCAGGCAGTGCTCTGCTGATACTCCTCCGCGAAAGCATGTGAGCCCCACGGCAATCTCAAGTGTCGTCGAAGAGCTTGGCGACTTGAAGAAGGATTTGGAAGGCATTCTGGAGCGTGCCTCGAGCGAGACTTTAGACAAGAATGGTGTTGTGAATGGTGTAAATTCTCTAATGGAGCGCGTGGATAGTCTTGAGGGTCAGTTTGCGATCATACGGAAAGAGACTAGCGGGGACCAGTGCGGCTCGCTGACTTCAGCTATGAGGAAAGCCGGATTCACACCGGGTCCCTACCGCCCAGTTTCCAAACATGGCAACTTCATTGCGGCCTGCGTCTTTTCCGATGTATACGGCGGTATAGAACTGCTGGAAGGCAAACCTGGAAGCACTCCCGAACTATCCAGTGAGATCTGTACAGTCGCTGGCTACACATTCAGGCTGAGGTGCGTGTTCTATTACGGTAACGGTCTTAGTGTAAGACTCTCTATCGCCATTTGTGAAGGCGCTTGGGATTTGCTCGTAGAATGGCCGTTCTCTAAGAAGGTCACGCTGATATTGACTCACCCCGTGAGTATGTACAAGGACAAAAAGCTGCCGGTGGACATGCGCCGCTCCTCGGCGACAAAGAAACCACGATCTGGATCCAAGAACGCGCCCGGTTATGCGGAGTCATTCTTGTGGGAGGATGTCGAGCTGCAAGGGTTTATCGCCAACAAAGCGCTCTACGTGAACGTCGAGTTTGAATAACGCACATTCCTTGATTTTGTTTTTACTTTACAGTACTCGTTTGTCCATCGAGAACCGTGTTGTGCCAGAGGTGTGAAACTTCTAAACATGCTCAGTTCCCAGGTAGTTTCCTCAATAATTCAGGAAACGAACATGCCCTGTAAAAGTCGTCCTCGCTAATACGAAATAACTCGCTGTTATCATTCAATTGTCAAGTGTGCATTACTGCTCCGATGAGCATTTTTTTTCCTTGCTTGTCACGCGACAAAATTTGCTTCTGTGGTTGTGTTCAAGCGAAATAAACCCGCATCTTTGTGCTCATTCGCCGGCCTTTCTGTTGCTTGTGTCATCGTTCGTATCATCATCATCGTTCGGAGCAGCAGATTTCCACAAATCAGACTCGAAGATTAAATTGCTGCCAGTAGCCACATCACAATTGTTAGGCCTTTTCATTTCCAGTTATAATGTTGTACTCATTTGCGTCGACCGGCTCATGCCCTGCACACTGTGTGGTCTTCGAACGGCCTCTGAGCAAATTGCTGCTGGCTTTGCACAGCACGCCATTCTCGACTTGATGCAAGGTGAGTAAATGGCAACGTCATTATTAACGAGAAAGGGTTATATGGCTCGTCGGACACTAAAACTTGCGTCGGCGCGTTTACCAGCAGTAGTGGTCCCAAAAATCATAGACGCCACCGCGGTATAAAAAAAATAGATAAAATTTCTTCCGAAGGTGCGGGGTATCCAACCTGGACTCGTAGATTGCGAGGCGAACAGGCAATCTATACATAGCTTGCACCGACGTCACATCCGGTGGCCGTCGGCTGCTAGTCGGCCATGCTGCCGAACCACCGCCAGACCGCCTCTAGCTTACCGCTGCCTGAGTTAGCTCGCATCGTGTTGGTTCTCGTCCATCCGTAGATTCAGTATGGTTTTGTGTGCCACCCTTGGCTGTTCCAACCGTATCGACGGGTCCAGATGAAACAAGAAGCCGATTAACACGAACTTCATCTGCATTCGTCAGATAATCGCAGGCTGCAAGTGCGAGCGCTCCATGACTCATTACGAATCTGCGCGAGCTGTGGCTGGCTCGCATTAAGTGCTACAATTTGGACCCCGATAACTCAAATTTACTTGTGTGCGGAGTGCACTTTTTGACAGGTAAGAGGCTTGCGTCGTCCACTAAATGTTTGCGAAAATGTGGGAAGCAATGGTTACACCCTGAAGTGAATGTTGCTGTTTTGATTGACCCCATCCGATTTGTCTGGCAACACAAACACAGACTGGGTCCCGCGTCGCTGCATCCTAGCTACAGCATTAGGCAAGCCGGTTCGGATAGCCACGACCGCAGCGAGCAATGACGCCAGAGAAAGCGGCGTGCCTAGTGTTGGGACTGGGGCATCCCACCGTTGTCACCACTGTTGGGACTGGGAGTCCGAGCCAGGAAACGGTCGAGGCGACGGTGAGTCAAATGACTTTTATGTACAGTATGTACAAGGGCTTTTACATGATACAAGGGCCAAGAGCACCACGGGCTAGCACAAAGAAGAAGGGCGGCCCCGGCGGCGAGCGTAGCTCCGGCGTGGTGGCTCTTCTGCTGCCCGTCTGCTGCTCGGGTTCAGCGCGGCTCCGTTTTTATAGCCGCTGGTAACGGTTACGGCAGCCAGCCGTTCAAATCCTCCAATCACCGGCCACCGTTCAAATTAGACCAATGGTCGAGAGCTGGCGAGCGTCGGAGGAATTCGCACCGACGGAGAGGAGGAGAAGAGGAAGGGTCCGTGTCGGCGCCGCGTGGCGGGATGAGTCACGCTGCACGCCGCGACATGTCCGAGAGAGTCTGGGCCTGCTTTGAGCGACGGCGGGCGCGCAGCGCTTGTTTCCAAAGAGGCCAGCCAGCGCAATGTGGGCTCCGGCACTACACTAGGCCGAGCTTTTCGTCTCGTAGGCGCATCGCAGACAGGCTTCTCACCTACCTACTTAGAAGTCGTTGTGTGCCTCCATTGGTTAGAAGGCTTTCATTTCTTCCAATTTCACAAAGCTGGAAAGAGTACACGATATCCCCCTGGGTCACTTCAGGGAGCACATCAATGCCCATCGCCGTGTCGACTCCCGGTCGCAGCGTGTACGGACCTATATATCGTCGCAAATTTTCACTTCGTGTGCGTAGCGTGCGCGCGCCGATCGAATAAGTTCAGAGCAGTAGCCTGCACTGAATAGTTCATTTATCCGTGGAGTAGGCATCGCGCCCGAAAGATGAGAAAATAATCCAAAGCGTCCGAGGAGTGGTCAGGCGTCGCAGGGCGGACGGGCGGAGATGGCCGAATGGTTCGGCAGCATGGCCGCAAGCGCTTCTTTTGTCTTTATTGCGTTGCTTGTTGGCGAACAAGGATAAATCAAGTATATTCGTTGCCTTACGACCGCATGCTGATGAGTGGGCGTGTCATTAGAAAGGAGAAACAAAAAAATATAGACATCAAAAACCGTGCCTTATCCTTTAAAGCACGTAGTGCCCTCCATAATTTGTCAGTACCGTGTTTGCTCGAATGTAATGCAAGTTTTTTTGTTTTTTTTTTATCGGACCTCGAATTCGCATGCATGGTACTCCGAGAGCGAACATTGTAGTGCCGGAGCCACGGTGTAAGAAGTGCCGGAGCCCACATTTCGCTGGCTGGCCTCTCTAAACAAGCGCTGCGCGCCCGCCGTCGCTCAAAGCAGGCCCAGACTCTCTCGGGCATGTCGCGGCGTGCAGCGTGACTCATGCCGTCTCGCCGACGCGGACCCTCCCTCCTCTCCGTCGGTGCGAACTCCTCCGACGCTCGCCGGCTCTCGACCATTGGTCTAATTTGAACGGTGGCCAGTGCCGTGACCTGATTGGAGGATTTGAACTGCTGCCGGCCGCAACCGTCACCGGTGGCTTTAAAAACGGAGCCGCGCTCAGCCCGAGCAGCAGACGGGCAGAAAAAGAGCCATCACGCCGGAGCTACGCTCGCCGCCGGGGCCGCTCTTCCTCTTTGTGCTAGCCCGTGGTGCTCTTGGCCCTTGTACATACTGTACATAAAAGTAATTTGCCGGCCGCAACCGTCACCGGTGGCTTTAAAAACGGAGCCGCGCTGAGCCCGAGCAGCAGACGGGCAGCAGAAGAGCCATCACGCCGGAGCTACGCTCGCCGCCGGGGCCGCTCTTCCTCTTTGTGCTAGCCCGTGGTGCTCTTGGCCCTTGTATCATGTAAAAGCCCTTGTACATACTGTACATAAAAGTAATTTGCCGGCCGCAACCGTCACCGGTGGCTTTAAAAACGGAGCCGCGCTGAGCCCGAGCAGCAGACGGGCAGCAGAAGAGCCATCACGCCGGAGCTACGCTCGCCGCCGGGGCCGCTCTTCCTCTTTGTGCTAGCCCGTGGTGCTCTTGGCCCTTGTATCATGTAAAAGCCCTTGTACATACTGTACATAAAAGTAATTTGCCGGCCGCAACCGTCACCGGTGGCTTTAAAAACGGAGCCGCGCTGAGCCCGAGCAGCAGACGGGCAGCAGAAGAGCCATCACGCCGGAGCTACGCTCGCCGCCGGGGCCGCTCTTCCTCTTTGTGCTAGCCCGTGGTGCTCTTGGCCCTTTTATCATGTAAAAGCCCTTGTACATACTGTACATAAAAGTCATTTCACTCACCGTCGCCTCGACCGTTTCCTGGCTCGGACTCCCAGTCCCAACATCTAGTGTACGCCTTGCGCAGCCAATGCGTATATAGGGTCAAAGGCTCAGCATAAAATGCGTATAACGGCCCCCGCTGTAAAATGATGATGAGTTTTGTGTCAGACTAGTGTGGTATATTTTACACTTCTGGCTAACTTTCTTGACGTTACCCGCATATACCTGTGGACGAGTGAGCCAACTCCGACATAACTTTGCCCTAAGCCAATTTTGTTAGATTTACAGGCAGAAAAAAATGCTTACACGACGGTTATCACTGTTTACCGCGATACTAGCTCGGCGATAGCTGCTGAGGCATATTCATTTCGCGATACATTGCGGTAAATAATTTGAGAGCGTCATGCATATACATACCAGGCCAGGGCCATGTTACTACCGGCCGACCTCTCCACCTTTTCCTCATTAAAATTCCTTTCTCTCTCTCTCTCTCTTGAGAGAAGCATTTTATAGTGAAAAACCGTTTATGAACGAAATTTTTTCATATAATGTGTAGTCGACACAACAAACGTTTAGATAAAACAAATAAATGGGCAGGTTTATTAGCCTGCGAAGGTTACATAAGAACACTGAAAAGACAGAGCACAGCACGCATGTCCTTTTCCACAAGCGAGCTCGTACGGCGCTGCCCGTGTCCCTCTCTCCGACCGGATGTGGAAGGGGCCGCGGTAGCCGGCTAGCAGTCTCCAGGTGTGGCCTCGAGTCACTCGGGCCCCCCGCCGCTCTTCCAAGAAGGGGAGCGCGGTCGCCGGTGCCCGGAGAATGGGGACCGCCGCAGGGCTCGAAGGGCCGGCGTCGCCTGCGCACCCGTTCCCAAAATCCGGAGCGCCTCCGTCGACAACAAATGTCCTGCACCCGCCAGGCACCGCCACCATCGAGGTAGAGTCACTACGTCGAGGCTGCGTTCAGCTCCCACTCGCGGCCAGTTCCTCGTCCCTGTCAGGAAGGCTCGCCCCGCTACTTCGAAGGGATGGCGTCTGCTAGCGGCTGCCGCTGTTCGTAGAGGCAGGATTTCGACCTATTCATTCATGAGGCTAAAAAATTCCTTCGAGGAGCGAACGTCAGGAAAGGAACGAAGCTTTTTGAAGCAGGCCATGCACACAATGTGAAAGAGGTGGTTTCGTGCGACGGGAGCGTAGTAGCAGCCCGTTGCATTGCGCAGACAAGCATCACTGCGCCACCGAAAATCATCAAATTAACGCTAAAAAATATTTCTATCTAATGCCTGTCAGCGCTGCACTCTCACTCAATTTTTTTTATGTAGCTATCTTCCAGTAGACTGCTTGTAGCCGCGAGCTGCAGTTGCAAGGCAGGCAAATGTAAACACGCTACTGCCGTTACCGTGTTTTTGTGAAACGCTCTCCAAAACGAGCCAGCCGCAAGCCTGCGGTGTTCCTGCATTTAGAAAGACTTACCCTGAACTTTCAAAGACGGCCAGGCGGCATAACATTGAAGGTAATTAGAAAACTCCACATTCTGAGCGAACGGCGCAAGCCTGACTTCATAACATTCTCGTTTGCCGCTCCTTCGCCTTGAAATGATGTGCCCATTGCGTAATCTGCCTCTCATATTTTCTCTTCTTTCAGCAACTGCCAGGCCATTGTCGCTTCAACACGTATTGTGTTGATATGAGATGTCCAATGAACGAGCTTTTGCAAGCAGAAGAATGCGAGCTGCGGCGAAGCGCCTCTGCGCACTGTTACGACCCATCTTGAGACCCGCGATGAAACGGTGGTGGATTCAAAAGCAGATATTTCGACGGGTGGTTTGACCCCCAAGATGGCCCCACGGCTCGGTGCCAACGACCTTCTAGAAGGACCGACGACCGGGGAAGATAGGTTGCCCCTCGACTGAAAGAGGCCCGGAACGAATCAGAGGAAGCCGGCGCAGCTGCGTCTGTGACGTCAACATGCCACACCTGTGTTCGATGGACGAGAGCTGCCAACTCAGTGCTACAGTGATGCGGACTTTACGCTTCCTCCTCGCCAGTTCCCACGTGCGGGCTCTCAACAGGTGTCTTAGTTGGCTGTGACATGTTGGGCCGATCTTTTGTGTCACGATGAATTGCCGCCTGGTGAAAGGGCTCAACAGGCCTTCGTTGGCTGTGACGTGTGGTGCCGATCTTTTGTGTTACGATGATTTGCCGCCTGGTGAAAGGGCGGAACCTTGGGCTATTTAACCTGCGCCCAAAGTGAGCACGAAGCCTCTGGGCCCTGGGTAAAAGGCTCATCCAATCATTCGAAGTCATGAACTCTTAAATTCTGATTCCTTGTTCTTCTTCTGTAAATTTATGTAAATAAGTGTCTTAGTTTCCTGCCATTAAATCTGCTTGTTTTGTAATCTCCAACTTCGAAGCTTCAGACTTTCCTCAGCCCGACGACTCAACACGCTACCAAATGGAGCCCGGGTTCGAGCTTTCCTGTGCGCCACAACAACCGGTGGCAGAGGTGGGGTTCAGCTACCACGAGCGTAACAGCACTAAAATTCCTGCGGAAAACATAAAACTTTCGGACTGGGATTCTGCAAGAAAAGAGTATCCCGGCTATTTCATGCATGATTCTTGCAGAGAGCTTGTGCTCAAAAAGCGGAATTTCAATGCATGGTTTGCTTAATTTTTACGCATTTAGTACAAGTTCCCTGACTCTTCGACATTCTGATATATGATTATTATATTATCACCCAGTCGTTCAGACGTGGAGCCAATGATTTATCAGAAGCATGTTGCCGTTGCCCCTGAAAACGTGCCTTTACTGTCCAAAAAGACGCTGGACGACAAGGCGCAGTGGAAGTCAGAAAGGATTCTGCGCAAAGCTGGAACTAAGGTAAACAATTCTTTGCAGCGTAGAATTTGGGCTCCTTCCTAAGGTGCGACTGCGGGCGATTTTCGGCGTGGCTTTTTAAGCCCACATATTGTTGACAGCCAAGTCAAAGCCCACATATTGTTGACAGCCAAGTCAAAGCCCACATATTGTTGACAGCCAAGTCAATGACCGTACATCGTGGGCGCAAGAAGAGGGAAGGGTTCGTTCCCAGAGAGCCATTAGCATTCCTCCGAGTCTGCTGAATTTGCCATGAGTCAAAAACCTGTCTAGGAGGTGTAATGATCGGACACCCAGCAAGCGGAGAACGGCGAGCCAATCAGGCGCCGTCAGGTATGCGGCCAAATGCGCTGCTGTTTCTCGGCGTTGGCGTGGACAAAGGCTCAAATCCCCTTCGCCG
This sequence comes from Amblyomma mixtum, assembly GCF_055824585.1. Classification (NCBI taxonomy): domain Eukaryota; kingdom Metazoa; phylum Arthropoda; class Arachnida; order Ixodida; family Ixodidae; genus Amblyomma; species Amblyomma mixtum. The sequence continues at coordinate 47,876,406 of NC_143018.1, forward strand.
GCGATGCGGAATGCGGCTCTGGGGCCGGACTGCGCTCCTGGGGACTGGCAGCGGAAACAGGCGAGACAGTCGGGCGCCATCAGGCCACTTCGGCCTAAGCGCCTGCTGCTCGGGGAAGACAAAAGAGACACTGCGTGGGGCAGCTACTGGCGACGGCGCCGCCAGCTCAGTGCCCGCGTGCGCCCTGGGCAGCAGATAAAGCCGAAGGGCGACACGGCTGATTTGTCCCTTCCACCGAACTGAAGAGGTCACCGGTGTGAGCGGTCAGCGTACGCGTCCCCATCGATCAGGAGCACCACAGCAGGAACGACCTTTGGGCCTGGTCAAACAGTTCGCGACTAAGAGACGCCAAGTTCCTCCTTGCCCTTGTGTGTGTGTCTGTGCGGTGTGCGCGATCACGTGGGGAGGGCGGAGCTTAAGAAGACGCTAGCAGCCCATTGGACGCTCAACCAGAGATCAGATTCCCTAGCTGGGTGCCTGGGGAATGTGAACTGCATTTAAGCAGCAATCTGCGGTGTGCCAGAGGATCCTCCCCATTTTCTGACTTTGGTCTACTTGCTACTATACAAAATGTAAAATAAACCTTCAAGCTCGCTATTCCTCCCGAAGGCTTCACTCCGTAGTCTGGCTGCTTCGTCCTTATGCGGTGAAGACCCTGGTCTCGACCACCCCGGGCACATCAGAGGTAATGCATGAGTCAAGTAAGCGTCTTCCGCACGGGTTTGCCATTGTTTGACCAGAAACCGCGCGCGCGTGTTGCCCGTCGCGAAGGTTGAGCCGTCTCCCAATGTCGCGTCGGAAATTTATAAAACCTTGTCCGAGGCGAATTTATATAAGTATTAATGCATCCTACAACACAGCAATGTGTCTTGGTATTGTTATGTGCCATTTTATGCTCGGGAAGGAGGCGCACAACTGCTTCGCGACAGCGCGCGCAACACAGCGGGAGCTGTCGGACTGTCCCCGCCTTCCTGACAGGGACGCGCACGCCGCCGCCAGTGGCGCGCGCGTCGCGCTGGAGTTAGATGCGCAGGGTGCCTTATCCGTAGATCACCCGGCGGCAGTCTTGTATTTTTTTTTCTGTCAACGTTTCTCACTATCTACAAAAGCGTTCCCAATTGGTTTTCTAAGGCAGTCTTCACTACTCGATGCGATCGATGGAAGCATTTTAAAACAATACATATCAGTAGAATGAACCATTCATTACCTTCAACGTTTCCGTAAGAGTACATTACAAATGAAATTTCAATTTTCTAAATTTTTGTCCCAGAGTGTTGGGCATGGTAAAGTTGTAGAGCTCTCCGCTTAGTTTCTCACAAGTCTGAGGCGGGTAATGCAAGACGTGTGTGTCCCGCGTGGCGTACAATTGGTGGCGGTACGTAAGCGGGCTTCGCCCACATAACGCGGTTTCTGACTAGAGCAAGCTGAGGCCATATATCATAACAGCCATAGCCAGCTAGAGTTCACCGCGCACCTGGACTTTCGATCCGAAGGAAGGAAAGCGCAGCTTATTGAGAGCACAAGTGTTTATTACGCAGTAAGCTTTATTGCAAAACACTGCAGTAACGCTCAGACGTCAGTGCAATCCATACCCCTGCAGGAGTAGATTACGTGCGGCCAGCTGCTGGATCGAACAAGTTCCGTGGTCCGTTTTGCGCGCGAAAATGTTTCGTGCGCGGGTCTGCAGAGACCTTCTCTCCATAGAGAGAAAGGGTGTCGCACCCAGGACGGCCCGTGTGTTCGGACTCTGCGAGTGTTTTATTTGAGTGAAAACTGAAAATGGAAAGAGTTTTGATGGGCCCGGCCGCAGGAAGTCAGCGCCGCCCCTGAGGCGCCTGTCCCCCTCCCTGACCCTTTGCATCGCCATAGCACCGGTCACGTCTGCAGCATGCAGGCTAGACCTTGTCGCCCTCGTTTTCACTGCGCGGCGCGAAAGAGATCCACGCCGATTGACGGATGGGCCGTATATATGAGGCACTTGTGGCTTCGTAGGCTCCTTACCGGGCGGGACGCATCTCTCTTCATTCGCAACCGCTTGTATAACGGCGCTCCATGCCGTGCGCCGGAGGGTACCGCTTCTGACCGCTGAGTTAAGTTGGACATGACTCAGTGTGCACCCAGAGACGGGCTCGCGGAGCCGCGAGCGCGATGCATTCTAGACGGAACTATGGGTGCCAGCGGGTCCCACGGCTGGCTGCAGCGACGCTTCTCTCTGACGACCTTTGTGGGTCTCCGTTGTGGTTGTGATTTTACAGGAAAGGAAGGGCGTAGGAACTGTGTAACATCTCGGTGGACCCTGGAAATCCACGCCGTGAGAAAAGGGAGGAAGTTTGTAGTGAAAGAGAAAAGGCATAAAGGGGTGGCCGTAATGGAGGTCTGCGTCTCCGTTGGCGTCGCATTCGTTGACCACAACGCCACACACAAGCGTACATTACACGCGCTCGGTTGGTAGCGGGTTCCATGACATCGAAAAGGTTTACACCTGCACTAGACATGACGCCCACATATCCTGTCACCGCTCCTTGCCAATCTGAATAACGTAGAGGTGGCGATGGATTGCACCCACGCTGCCGCCCGCGTTGGCGAAACCGCAGGTCTCTTCGATATGGCTTCACTTTATGCACCCGTTCAAGGAGTGAAGCACTTTTGCATTCGTTTCACCAGTGCAGCTCGTGCGGCCGCTGCGCTTCGGTCTTTGCTTTGCAGAAATGCCACATCCTAGTGCAGCACGGGTTCTCGGCTGGCTTGCACTCTCCAAAGTAGAACTGCAGCTGTGGTGCAGTAATATGTGTAGTTCGGAGAAGCGAAGCAGATATGACAGTAGTCTCTTGATGAAATAATGGCAGTTATTTCTTGAGAGGAGCAGGTGCGTAACTGTTTGTGACGTCATAATCATAAACCTGAGCGCTCAAGTCGAGCCGCATGGGTAGCATTTCAGCGCATATTCGTAGCTCACCTGTGGGTATACGTTCAACTTTCTTCACGTGGCTCGGGATGCCGGCGGGAGGCACTTGGCTTCACGGCAGAGCAACGACATCGCAACGCTTGGCTGGCGGGGCCAACCACTGCAGATTTACCCATAGAAATACAGCAGGAGCTGAAACACGGCGGGCCGAACCATAGCTCGCGCAACCTTGTATTGTGCATGCTGCTAAAGAACAAAATTGCAGTGGACACTTAAGCTCCGCCTCAAGGGCATGACGCGACAGCGTAATGGGTTGATGGCCACACATGCAGAAGGTCATTCTCTATTTTACACTCATAGATCCCTGGATGTCCTCGTACCAGACCTGGCGCAGTGGTTAAGCGATGTGCCACTGCCCTGCGACGGCGGGTGCTGCCATCGTTGGGTCTTATGAAACCCAGGTTGCTCTTCCCGAGCGACCGATCGTTTATTCAAGTACCACCTGTTACCGTGGCGAGTTGCGATGGCGTCACAACATCGCGTGAGCCAGGTGGCCCACTTAGGTTGCTACTCCGGTGATTTTTCGCTCACAACGGCGACGCCGGACTTTTTGCAGAAGGGGAGCCTCAACGCTGTGGAGTTAAAACACTGTTATGCAACAGATAACCTTAAGGAGCGTCTTTTGGTTTATCTGTGTTTAGGGTGAGGCGCGTAACCATGTAAACGCCCGCCCTATATCATTAATCGAACTGCCGGCAAGCACGCACATTTTTTGAGCAGCCTAAAACGCGCAAATCAGCACCGCCCTACCGGTCCAGCCCTGTGACGAACTTACCCGAAGAAGGAAGCAGGCGCGCATGTAATACTACTTGGACGTTGTAACGCTAGGCTATAGTAGCAGCGATTAACCTGCAGTGAATATGGGAAATTGGTTTTTGAGGAAAGGAAAAGATGGAGTAACTGGCGCGGCTTGTGCGCCTCCTGCCTCGCCTGTCAACGTGGCAAGACATCTGTCTCCTCATCGTTGTGCTGGAGAGTTGCCCACCGTTCCCTTTCGACCACATCGGTATGGATTTCTATGGCCGCCTTCCGTACACTGCGGCCGGTACCCGTTGGGCTAAGGCTTCGGGTGATCATCTGAAGAAATACGCAGAAACCACCGCCTTTCCGGCTTCGACAACGACAGACTTCGCCTCCTTCCTGTTGCAGGGCTTCGTCCTCCGCAACCGTGCACTCAGTGAACTACTTAGCAACCGAGGCCGCGCTTTTTGTTGCGAAAGCAACGCTACGCTAGTCGCCGAGTCATTTCGCTGAGCTCTGGAAAGGCCAAGCTGCGCATGCCCCAGGAGCGGGTGACGTCACACGGCTTCCAGCTGGCGCGCCGGAGCCGCCGCCGCGCGCTCTCCATCGCCTCGCCGACAGTCTGCCCTCTCTTTCTCTCTCCCTCTCTGATGCGCAGTATCGATTTGTGCACCTATGAGAGAAACATTCGGTCTGGATCAAGTCAAATGACCCGCATGTACAAAGCACACAGTGGGGGACTACGATAGACTACGTCTTTCAGAGACAAACACTTGCTTCAATGTACTGTGTGGGAAGCATACAAACCGCGTCATGCTACTCCACTGACCATCGTGCTGTGTTTGCATCGACCGTGCGCGAAAACCAAGATGAAATCTGAACAAAAAGGTTGTATAATCAACACGTCTAGCCTCTTCAATGAAACTATAAGCTTCAAGCATAGCGAAACAATTAGGCCTATCCATAGCACACAGCAACCGTAGCCATGCAGATGCTCCTTTCGCAATCCTCCAGCTTTAACCAGGGCTAATCCAGCGCCATTTTTTTTCTGTCCGATTTTGTCTCAGCCAGTGCAACATAATTCATCGAATTACTACCTCCAGCTACCATCCGCAGAGCAACGGCCTCGCCAAGCGATTTAACCGCCCCCGCAGAGACGTTCTACGTACGTCACTTCAAAACACTAGAATTGGGATCTCGTCTTTCCTTATGTGACTTATGCATACAACGCCGCTACACAGTGCAGTACCGGCTTCTCTCCTTTCCTTCTTATTTACGGACGGTTCACCCGTCTGCTATAATAGATCCCATTTCATCCTTAACAACCTGACGTCTCGGAATATACCCCTGTTTCCGAAGCCCCGCAACACGCAGGAGACAGTCGCCAGGTCGTCCGCTCACGACCGAGACCCATTATCTCCAGAAATCCCACCACGACAGCCCTCACAACCCATTGCACTTTTCTGCTGGTAACTTCGTGTGGTTATGCATAGCATCGAGTAATCCTGGACTGTCCTCGAAATTTCTCGCCAACTATAGCGGCCCCTACCGCCTCCTCGAGCGCACATCTCCTGTTAACTACGTTGTCTAACCCTACACGCCGTCTCCCGATCTCCGCAGCCGCGGACGCGAGACAGCTCATGTACAGCGCTTCAAGCGCTCCCGTAAGTCGTCAGGATGGCTGCTTTTCTCTCCAGAGGCGATTGTGAAGGAGGCGCACATTCGGGAAAAGACGAAGATGCACACGCGCCTCAGCAGCATTGCTATCGCCACGGGTGTCTCTGCTTGACCTGGCTGCACTGGGACTGTTTTCGCCACTACTCCAATCGTCCCAGTTGCTTGACTGACAGCCCCTGCCTTACACTAGTCTTCATCATGAAAATAAAAAAGCCGTCCTTGGGCGCTTCCTGCCTTGTGAAGAACCACACCAGAGAAAACCCTACTCTCTATACATCAGGCCCATATGTCGTTACACACTCTACAGAAATAGAGAAAGTAAAATGAGGACCCATTTTGAAAAACAACACAAAAATGATAGAGTTGAACAGGTGTCTTGCAGTGCGCAATCAAACTTGAAGCATAAAAAATATTCACATAGGTTGATCATAGCATGACTAGATGTGAAAACTATGGCAGTGAATCTTCGAGCTAAGTTTGCATCCATGAGTTGTGTGAAACAGTGCAAGCTGTGATCACCTTAGCAGAGAACCCGGTTCCGAATGCAGAGCACTTGATACAGGCACCTGATGCAACCCTTCTGATGAACGATGCCTTGCTTGACAGGCACTCTATATGAGAGGTTGAAAATGCTGCGTCTGGCAGCAGCACTACCCAGCACATGACTTCCTAAGATAGCAAAGATGTCCCAAGGTTGCACACATACACGCCATAACCCGGAAGGTAATCACCATTTTTTAACGCATGGTGTTGAGTGCATTGCAAGTTTCACATATACAGGACAAAAGACTTCCAAATACGTGAAATTACAGGAATGCAATTATCGAACAAAGGAAAGGTTTTATGCATCACGTTCTACGTACGTCACTTCAAACCACTAGAATTGGGATCTCGTCTTTCCTTATGTCACTTATGCATACAACACCGCTACACAGTGCACTACCGGCTTCTCTCCTTTCCTTCTTATTTATGGACGGTTCACCCGTCTGCTACAATAGATGCCATTTCATACTTAGCAACCTGACGTCTCCGAATATATCCGTTTCCGAAGCCACGCAACACGCAGAAGACTGTCGCCAGATCGTCCGCTCACGACCGAGACCCATTATCTCCAGAAATCCTACCACGACAGCCCTCGCAACCCACTGCAGTGCAATCCTGGTACCTTCGTGTGGTCATAGATAGCGTCGAGTAATCCTGGACTGTCCTAGAAATTTCTCGCCAAATATCGGGGCCACTGGCGCCTCCTTGCGCGCACATGTACTGTGGGGCTTTCTCTATTGTTGTGGTTCTTCTCAAGGCAGGAAGCGTCCAAGTACGTTTTTTTATTATTTCCATGATAAAGCCTGCGTAAGACGGGGGTTGTCCAGACAGGGAACTGGAACGATGGGAGCAGTGGCGAAAACAGTCCGAGTTCAGCCAGGTCGGGCAGAGACACCCGTGACGATGGCAATGATGCTGAGATCGCGAGACAGGCAAAAAATTGGAGATCACTGTGGCGACCAGCATTGGCAGAATGCGAAAGCGTTGACGCCGCCTCGGCACTCGTCGCCTCTCTTTATCTGTTGCTTTTTTGTTAATTAATTGAACTGCTGAATTAGCGCAATAATCTTATGCTTTAGTTAAAGATCGATATATGTAATCTGCTTATACCTTCCTTTATCTCAATCAAGCATTTTGGTTTTTCAAATTTCGCGCTGTGGTTGCTTTCCTGTCCGCTCACTATATACCCGTCCAGCCTATTCAACCGTCCGATGGTTTTTGTTATTAATACATTAATCCATGTCAGTCAAACTTCCTGTTAGATTAATTATAACTCATCGAGTACATTTCAAACTTTATTTTCGCTCATGTGCCTATTTTTCCACTATTTTCCCGTCCACTCAGTACATCGACGTCAGCGCTATTTCGACATTTTTGGCTATAATTAGACGCCGCGGTGGCTCAGTGGTTATGGTGCTCGGCAGCTGACCCGAAAGACGTGGGTTCGATCCTCGCTGCGGCGGTCGAATTTCGATGAAGGTGAAATGCTCGAAGCCCGTGTAGTGTGCGATGTCAGTGAACGTGTAAGAACCCCAGGTGGTCGAAACTACCGGAGGCCGCCACTACGGCGTCCCTCATAGCCTTAGTCGCTTTGGGCCGTAAATTTTAGTTCTAATTAACTAATCACCCTATCAACATAACTTTTTTGCGCAGCATCCTCACAACATGCTCTTTAGATTGCAACCGCTCCTTTGATGCTACCCTTTCTGAGAACATCACAACAGCTGCGGACACGACCCCGCCGACACAGCCTAGAAATGCATTCGCATGAATAAACCGTGACAAGGATGCCTGCGCTCGTATTACCATGCGTGCACAGGCCGCGCATAGTTACAAACTGCGCACTTAATTTGCCATGAGAGTTTACCGCAGGCGAGTTGAAAAAAAGCACCCGGTTGTGAATAGCACGAGCTTGCGACTCCAAGCAGTAGCGCCGAAACAGCGCCTTCAATCTCAACAACTTGAATCTCCGCGTGTAAGCATCAGAGCGTCGCCATAAACTGCAAGCCAGCCAGTCAGCTGAAAAAAAAATACGAATGATTAAAAAATTTTATTAACCTTCAGCAAATCCGAGGTAGCGACTGCTGCCAAGTGACAAAAAAATAACTAAAAAATTGACAATACAAAAAAAAAAAGTAAATTAGCAGCGTTGTCCCCTTGACAGGTGTCCAAACATACCGAAAACCACAGCGTTTAATATGGTATCTGCTTAATTGTTATCCTAAAATGAAGGAGCTGCACGGCGGTGCCTGAATCGAGTCGCTTGCGTGGATAAAAGGGGAGGTGAGGCTGTCAGTGAGTGCACTAGGCAAAAATTTCGTTTCATCTCGCACGCTGCTGTGCACACTTCGTAGCTACCGTACTCGTAGCTGCCTATTTGTGCTTTTGGCAAGTGCTGCGCGTTCACTTCGAACGAAGTTGATAAGGTTAATGCCTGTCCACGAAGGAAAAAGCAAGCAAAATCACTGACCGCGTTTTTATCTGAATAAGGCATATTCCATGTGCTCCGGACATTGCACCGCACACCACACTGCGCATGTGACACGTTTCCATTTAAAGCTTTCCGGAGGTGCGCATGCAGGATCGCCGCACGTCTTCAAAAAGCAAAATACGAGTTATCTACATCACATTGCGAGAATACGCTCCATTGAAATTATGTTGTCGGGGGACTTTTCGCTGTGCTTATACTGTTGTTCATTGGTGCCAGAAAAGAACCTCTTCCCCGCGTTGCATTTTACAGATTTGACAATAACGGACACATGCTCGGAGAGTGGTCCTTGACGAGGCTTGCGCGGATATTTCGTGTTTTGTTGTTTCCTTTCGTGTGCGGGTGCATGTAAGCTTCACCAACAACCCAGTCTGGTGCAACGTGTTGCCTAAATAGTACACACCGGCTTGCATTGCTAAGCATCCATCTTAGCATGAAACGCACCGCACCCAGTTGCCAATGCTAATGACACTGAGAATGAGAGCACTGTCTTCGGACATAGATTTAGGCGCCGCTTCACCAGTAGAGGCGACACTCCGAAATTCTAGCTGTCGTCTGCTTCTTTTTTTTCTGTTCTGGACGAAATGGCTTTATTCGTCCACAAGAGTGCCTTAAACGTCTTAGTTCCTGCATTCAACTGTGGCTGGAAGGCGAATGTGCGAACCTGTCGTCGATCCTTGAGCACCAATGCCACGAAAACATGATGCCTACCAAAGCTACTTTCCGCTCCCATTCAGAGCCTATGGCACTACAGATATCCTGGTGCCGTCCTTGCTCTTCGCCGGTTTATCTGCGCAACAGCACACATGCGTCTCCTTGACGCTGATCGTGTCACGCGTACGCCATCATCTAGCCACGACTGAAGGCAGCCATCTAGGCTGCCTTCGCTCGGAATGCGTCGAACTCTTTGAATCATTTGACAACCGGCTTTCAGGGTCCTTCGCGTCGAGTAACCCCACACAGCCTGTCCTTAGGTGCTGCCTGACGTCAGGCTGCATGTTTGTCATGATACGCAAGAGACCGCAACATATGTCACCCCCTTCGCATTGCTCCTCGATGTGGGTACAACAAAGATTGCAGTGCAGAGGCTCACCACAAGCTCACGCAGCGTTCTTTTTTAAAGTTGACGCCAGTAGTAGCACACAGCAGCTTTTATTCTATCCGTTTTGTTCCAGACAGCGCAATCAAATTATTTGGTTGCGTAACCCGGCGCAGCCTTGGTGTACACACCACACGTATGACGCAATTTGCATAAAATCACCAATTGTCCAGAATAGGGCCCCAGCATGACATATACCTGTTACTTTTCAGCAACTTTTTTTTATTCCTTCCAATTTTTGTGTTAAGCAATATATATATATATATATATATATATATATATATATATATATATATATATATATATATATATATTTCTGTCTTTCTGATTACCCAACTACTATTAGCCTAAAGAAATTAGGCAACAGACACACTCGGTTCAGCTTTATTCGCTAGAAGCAACACGACTTTGTGATTTGTGCGCTCATCTTGCAGTCTGAAGGTCCTTGGCTCATTTTCCCGCGCCACCGGAAGAAACATTTCCTTTGGTACTGACGTGACCGGGTGCCGTAGAATGCTTCCTAATTAAAACGTATTTCCGACCACACCAACGGAGAGCGAAAGGCCCCACGCCTATGCATCATATTGGACGGACAGTGAATTAGCCATCACAGTGAGGCGCACTGAATGGTTTACGCACAAACCATTGTAAATATGAGAATTTATCTCCAACCATGTGCAGTCCGAACTTGAACGAGCTGGTCATGCACTTGCATACTGTCACTCCAGCTATTTTTTCCATAGAGCCTAACTTAAAACCAGAACTGGCAGCATATCTGTCTTCTGCCACATCTGAGACACAGATAGGTTATAATTTAGGACGTGGCTTGCATAGTGAGATTTCAGATTTGCTTACGTGCTTAGAATGCGAAGTAAGGTGCATACGACATATATGACGCTCTAAGAATCACTGCCAGAGCAATGCACCAGCTCACGCGCTCATGGGGAAAAAAAAAACAAGTACTAATGCACCCATGTTGCGGCGAGTTGCACGCAGTTCTATTCAACACAGAGGTAGTTTTGTATAACTCGAAAAAACTGGACGGAACATTTACACTCCGCCTTAAAGTTATGACACGACAGCGTTAAGACCCATATATGCGGAATTGGCGACACTACATCCACAGCCTCCTGTGAATCCTCACCCCACTCCTGATGCAGTGGTACAGCGGCTAAGCGATGCGTCAATGATCTGCGATCGCAGGTGCTGCTGTCGGTGGGGCTTGTGAGACCTAGGTTGTTCTTCCCAAACAAGTAATTATTAGCTACCACGGTGGACAGTTTGTTAGCAATCCCGTGGGCAGGTTGATGGCGCCACAAGGTCGTGTGGCCTCCCTAGGTTGCTCCTCCTTGTGGATTTTACGCTAATGGATGCCAACGACGGCTTTTCCGCGATACTGGGGTAGTTAACGCTTTCGCGTTAAAAACGTACTACTGCGAACGGATGCCACGTCACCATGAATGCAGAACAGCATAGCCTTTATTTCACTTGAATAGAAAGAAGAAATTTTGTCCTGTTATAACCAGGTAAAAACAATCATAGCTTTGATCATAAGAGTAATGCCAACTTGACAATTACTAGTAAAATAGCGCGATATTTAGTACCATTCTATCGCTCTAGCCGCAGCGGGACTCCGAAATGCTCTGAAACCGTACGGCACTCGGCAAGAATACAAGAAATTTCGAAACTCCTAAACACACGAACAAGTCACAAGAAAAAGTGGTGTAGCGCGTTCTCCGATCTTTCAAGTCCAGCACACGATCACTCCACGCGTACCAATTATCTTTCCAGTTCCTTCCCACAATGGAACCGGACACTTCGATGAACGTGGAAAATACCGTGCTCGTCATTCGAACTCGACGTTGACATAAAGAGTGTCCCGATGGAAAAAACCTTGGACTTCGAGGTCCATCCAGCTCTCAGTCTCGGTTGGTATGCCCCAGTTCGACGACTCGGACGGTTTCTTCACTATCTTGGGACCTTCCATGACAACCTGCAGCCTGACGTCTTTCGACTCATCCCTGGGGTGCGTAAGTATCAACGTGACCTCTTTTGCGAAAGGCCACTCTACCATACAATCCCAGATACCCTGCTTAAGATACAGGACGAAACTTACGGTCACATCTTCGTCGTTCTTTTGCAACTTGCACTCGAGAACGAAAGTGTAGCCAGCTAATGTGCAATTGTTTGAGCGCATCCTGTGGTCTTTCTTACTCCCGGTTAGTGCGCTGTACCCAGTATACACGCCGGGGAACTCGCACAAGGTGATGAAGGCACCAAGCTTGGAAGCAGGGCGGTAAGGTCCCGCAAGACCGCCAACTTCCTTCACACAAGGCTGCGATGAGACGCATTTTTCTTCGCAGGGCCTTTTTCCTGCGTGGGTCAACTGACGCTCAAGACTAAACACACGCTCCATCAACGAGTTTACACCGTTCACGACACCATCCTTGTCAACGTTCTCGCTTGAGGCCCGTACCCGTATGCTCTCCAGATCTTTCTGTATGTCGCGGAGCGTTGCAACGGCACTCGAGATGCCCTCGGTGCTCACGCAGTGTCGTAGAGGAGTCTCGACAGAGCACTGCCGGTAGTGTTCAACGACAAAGGAGCGAACAACCGACTGTAGACATTTGGCACACCTCACCTTGTCGCTGCCGCATCCAGTCAGGTGCTCGTTCAGGTCGCATAGCCGACCGGCGAAGCTGCATTCCCCACCACCGGCGACGCAGAAGACGAGGTGCTGCTCCAACTGGGACTGCTTGAAGGTTACAGGGACAATGTCGGCCTCTGCAAACTCCATGCCGTCCAACGGACACTTCTCGCCTTCCCTCGGGATTTGACCCTTGCACACCTGGCACAAAACGTGACCGCAGGGGAGCAGCAGGGAACGGCTGGGCACCACGCCGCAGACGCCGCAAACTCGGGTGCTGGGTAGCGGCTCGACGAAAACGACGTGTTGGCGCTCGGGGTAGTCCTTGAATCCAGTTAGAGTATATTCTGTGCCAGCCATTGTGGCGTTCTTGACGGCAACGATTGACCAACAGATTGCAGAGAGTACGGCACAACCGTGGACGCAGAAACTAAGCTAGAAATGTCACCTGCGCTGATCGTCGGGTGACGGTCGGGTGACGGGCCAGAGTGAAACAACCGCGCGCCGCAGAGGACAAACGCCACCAACTTGAGTGCGAAAGCATCTGCGCTACGCCGCGCCGCCGAGCGCCGCTTTTATAAGGGGCAGGAGAGAGTGTCAGTGCAGGGGCAAAGCGATTGGCGGAGCAGCCGCGAGAGGGATGCGACGGCGATGATGAAGCCATGACGTCACTCTGTGTCTCCATGGCCGCTGTCTAGCCGGGGATGGCTGGGTGGATATGCGGCTTGAAAAGAGAATGTCAGGATGTCAGTGCAATGTTATGATCCTCACGGCCCGCCACAGCGTAGTTTTGTCCAACTCTCGAATTCACAGTGTAGTTTCTTGAATTACTACAATTGCGTATGCAAAAGCAGCGCGAGAAGTTGCATCCGGGAAGGCCAAGCCAGTGGCGTCAGCTTCAGACCGCGATTATGGCGCGTTAACAGCTAGTGTCCGCACCTCAGCGGCACGTTCGGAAGCAGGTCAGGATTTTCGTAAGCAATGATTTTGGGTTGGCGTTTGCTGGCGGGTTTAGCCGATATATTTAAGTATCTATTCACAACCTATGAAGTACGCGCGCGCCATCATGGCGACGCGAGGGTGACGTCATCGGCTTCCTCGCCGAAGCCCGGTCGCCGCAGCCATGAGGAGTGGCGACAGCTGCTTTCGCTCCTATGCACACAATTGCGAGCGATAATCAAATGGACTGCGACCTATCCTACCCAAGCTGTTCCAATGCAGGAATTTCAAGCTGTCACCACAGGCAGATGACGGCCTGTTTTCGAGCGCGCAGCCGAGCCCCGCTAGAATCACTAGAAAATTTTCAGAGTATCGCATTCCCTTTCCGAGTGCAGCCGGCGCGCCGACTGGCTCATGCGGGTCACGTGAGTTCGCGCTGCGATATCCCTTCCAAGCGCACGGGCGGAATACATGCCTTCTGCAGGAGTTCCTTCTTTATCATTCTGTTCGTGGACGCGTAAATGCGATAAATTCCAAGGCATCATGCCTGGCTGCTGTGCTGTTGGGTTCAGCAACAGGTCTGGGTCAGGAAAAGCGTTTTTCTGCATTCCTGAACGAAAAAATGATCGCCAACGGCGGTAAATAAGCCGGGAGAACTTCGCGGCATCAAGGAACACCCCCTTGTGGGAGGTAAACGGGTTCACTTATAGGTCACACAATCTGTTTGTTTAGCCGCAGAATAAGGGAGGAAATACGCAACTTGCGCATGGTGCGCATAATTGAAACCGATGTTTACATTTTAACGCAGTATGCCACACGCGCGCGGGAAGAGGCCGCGTCCTATCTGCTTGTGGTATTTTGCGAAAGCCACATATTAAAAGAACTATGTAGCCAGCCGGTAACAGATCTGTCTGTATTCAGTTATGTAAAAATACATACAGTGTGGACGCGCGCGCTTGCACGTGCGCATGAGTGTGCGACCGCTTTTCTTCATTGTTGGCTTTTATTGCGAATGTGGATATACCTGAAATTTACCAGCACATTTTATGGGTTTATAGGCTCAGCCGGGTTCAACGACCTGAAGCGACACATTTTAAATATTATTTATTTAAGTTAACTGCTCCTGCAGTTCCTAGCAGGTTTGTTAAAGAGTGGTCGATGCCGCTTTTGAACCAGAATAACTGGCCAACTTGACTTGTTTCTTTTTCGCGACTACACTCTAAACAAAAAGGTAGTTGAGGGTACTACATTTTGGGGTAGCAACAACCGTCACATATATGACTACCTATAGGTGGACTGGATTAGTGCGCGCTGTCGAGCCGTGATAACGCGCCATCATGGCGGTGCGATTATGACGTCAACGGCTTCCCTGTACTCGCCAGACACCATGTTCGCCAGCCTCCGATTGCCCCTACTCTCCCTTTTCGTGCGACTGCGCATGCCGGCCGAGAATCAGCTGTGCAGTAAACAAAAGACTTGCCCAGGATTTAGTGAAATATGGCTTCAAGCTGTGAACTCGGGGCCCAAATAAGAACGATAGACAGCGTCTGTCATTTACGAATGTTGTTATCGTTACATGACTCCCTGATGGTCGCCGCCGCTCGTGGCTGCGTAAAGAAATGGTCATGACGGTGAGTTGTTTACGTGGAGGCTGCTCATGCTTAGGATGCCGCCTAGGCTGAATGGAGTCGTTCGGCGAAAACATTTCTCGGGCGTCCGTATTGAATTTGCTCAGGACGAACTGGCGGGCTAGTTCGTTACACATCTCAAAATTTCCGAGCGCACGAGAATGAAACGACGACTGATAGAAAGGACATACACGCTTCACTGATAGAAAGGACACGCTTCAATAAAGCATAATAGGACGCTTCAATAGCACGGATAGAAAGGACACGCTTCAATAAAGCAAACTGGGTCATTAAAACTTAAGGAGGTTCAGCGGATCTGCAGAGTGCGGGAGGACGTTGCTGACACGTCTCGTTCCGTGGGCGTCTCTTGTTCGTCTCCCTCAGAATGGGCCTCGCTCTATGCTTGGTGTTCTGGGCAGAGCGCTTGTCGGCGGATCACGTTCCCGCCCTCTTCTCCTGTATTTATTGCTCGTTGCCCTCGTGATGCCGAAACTTGGGGAGTGTAGAAGAGGGCCACAGTCCGAATGCGGGCGAGGGCACGCCTAGTGAACGTGCGATTTTTGTCCAGGAGCGGCAAGTGTCAGGGGCGTGCGGGACGCGTGGCTGTGATTTATGGGAATGCTGGCATTCAGCGTTACCTTCCTTCCTGTCGGAATTGTTAGCAACGTCGTGGTGGTGGCGGTGAAAACATTTATTAGGAAGGGACAGCAGGTATGCTTGGATCAGCCCTCAAGGGACCGATCCTGACAAGCACTAGGTGGAGGTCCCTATATAGTTTGGGACCCTAGTGGCGGTGGCCGCCGTCCTGGTGCGCCTGACTAAGGCTTGTTGGGCCTGTAATGGCAGCCGAGCAGGGCCGCCTGCCAGTCCTCCCGGGTCGGGTTGGAGATGGGGGGAATAGTGGCTGGTATGGAATACGCTCTGACTGGATTGGACGACTTCACCGACCACCCTCTGGTTGTCTTCGTCACCCCGCCGTCCAGCACTCGAGTCTGCTGAAGTCAGCTGCCTGCATGGTGTGCCAGGTAAATGTGTGCTCCTGCCCCCCGCTCTCGTTTTGGGTGTCCGGCTAGACGTGGGACAATTACTGCGCCATTTCCTTTAATCAAAAACCAGTATTCATTCTCCAAGCTGGTAACGATGATTTGACGCACCCCAGGCATCAGAAAAAAAAAGACATCAGGCTGCTGCCGTGCATCGAAGATGCCTAGATTCTAAAGAAATGAATCCCAGAGCTAAAGAAGATGCAGACTTTAAATCCATGGTCATACGGACTCCAGGGCACTCTGCGGATGTTGGAAACGAAGGCGCTCTCGCCGCTGCCCGCACTCTATTACCCCGGGTCCCCGAACATTCGTAGGAACATAATTACTCAGATCCGCTATTAAGCCATAGGGATGTACTCCAACATTTGACATTAATGAGGAAAGTATACGCCGAACCGCGTACAAATCCAAACAGGGAACGAGGTGTCACCATAAGGAAACTGCAATCGAACACATAAACAGGGTCTCCAGGCTAATTTTAGCCAAGGGTTAAAAGATAAAATATTTGAGATAGGCCAGGGAAATCACTTATATACGCCTACCAACTGGCTTGCGCACCATAGCCAGTTTTTTGTATTGCTTTTAATTAAACAATACAGCCAGTAAAGCAATAGCAATGTTGGATAGCACCTTTAGTAACCCCCATTCTATTTATTTGCGATAAAGAAAGCCTCACGTGTATGTTGTTTCTGGGGTCCAAAGAAAGTCCACTAGATACAAAAAATGCACGTGAGTAGACAATTCGCACGCCATGATTGTGCTGCTCTCAATCCAGGCTTGAGTTAACGAAATCAGCCGCTGGTATGGCGCGACGACCCCACTGCTCCGGCAGGCCGATATGTCGACGGTGGTCGCGGCGCCCGCGCGAGCCAATCTGCAAGCGTGACGGCGCTAGCTGGCCTTCGAAACCGGTGTTAGCAGCTTTGGCGCGCAGCACGAAACGCTGCGGAGCTTGTGTACGAACGTCGAGTCTTAAACAACCCAGCTGTGATACGGATGTCGTGCAGATTGTTCAATTAATTTAGCTGTGAATGAGTTTACGTGCTTGTTGAATTAATATCTAGAGCTAATATCCCTGTGGTGTAGTTTCGAAAAAAATAGACGCGCACATAAAAGAAACCGCGACACATTTGCCGTCGCTTTTGGAGGAGCTGTCTTGCGAGCACGTGCTGCTTCCATGCAGAACAGAACGTTAACTTGTTGTTCCACGAGAAAAAAAAAATAAACAAATCACAAACGCCGCTCGCCAGTTTATTTCAGCGCCAGCAGTAGCTGCGGGAATGGCAGAACGAGCGTATGCATGCCTGTCACCTTTCTCACTTTCGACAAATACTGATCCAATGCATCGAATGATCGGTGCTTTTTCAGACCTTTGCAATAAGTGCTTCCTTGGCGTCGGCACAGTGCTCATGAAACTGTCGTGTGTACTTAAAGGGTACCTGAAAAGGTCGCCATGTAGGCAAAGAGAAGTCGAAATACTGATAGACATTGAACGATCCATCATCCTACAGCAAAAATTTGGTATACCTTGTGTGGAACCAGAGGTAATGGCTATTAAAAATGACCACCCGCCTTTTCCCTCTCAACTCGTACACTGGAGCGAACCATAGAAAAATAGAGATTACAGGTCGGGACCATGCTCCGCCCAAAAATACGTCATCGAAGAGATCGGTTTGTTTACTTCCGGTTGACGCGCTCTTTCGCTCGCTTGCTTTCCCGCTGTCAGCTGGGTTCACCTGTGTCTCGCAACCGTCGCTGCGGCTTCTCTCGAACTATGGACCCCGAGCTGAAGGAACGACTTTTGCGATGAGTGCCGAAATGGGATTTCAACCTTAAGGCGGGGACACCTGTGCAAGAAGTGTGTGCGATTCGCTGCGGCGCGCCGTTGCGAACGACGCCGCAACGGACGATCCCAGTTCGTCGCCTGCGTCCAACCTGCTGGATGTCAACGACGAGCCGGGCGCGGCAAACGCAACGACGGGAAGCGGGAGCCGATGCAAGCACGGAGAGCGGCAGCGTCATGGCGCCGGGCCTGTCTGCCAGCCTTGATGCCGGCCGCCGGCGACTGAAAAACGCGCTAGTATTGTTTGTTCTCATCCATAGCAAGCCCTGGGATAGATGCATGTCAAAAATGCATCATCATTTCTGACGATCGTTGACCAATACCGAGTTGCTGGTAAAAGTGGTGACTGCGATACAAGCAAATTTCATCCCACAGCCGCTTTGGTGCTGCTGCTACTTGGTGCGGTTCGCCTGCCGTCTGCAAACTCCGTTGCTGAAGGCGTAGTGGAGATCAAACATATCTTTTATTATGGGACGAGTTCGCAGTAAAGTGATGTGAATAGTAGGCCTTTTATTATAGCGCAGGCGACTTCCGAAGCGCCGTCAGCTGCGGCTTCAATCCGAAACCAGCTAGGCCTAGCGACGACTAGGGCAGCCTGGGACCAGCGCGCAGTTCGTCGCGCGGCGTTGCCGCGGGCGGTGTCGTTGCCGAAAGATCCACTTTAGCACAGGCATATTGTCGTTGCTCGAATCTAGGAAGCATCCTCTCTAGTATCATGGCTGTTTTGTATTTTTTTGTGCGTACGTGAGGTACGCCTAGCATGCCGGCCGGCCGGCCAGCCTGGACCCCGCCTGCCGGCGTCACAAAAACGAGCTAAAGTGTGTTCTTGACGTAAATAATAAACCCTGGGATGAGAAATGTGAAAAATGTGTCATTTTTGAGGATAGCTGACCAATACTGAGCTGCTGCTAACGGTAACGGCTGTGATACGACTAAACTTCTTGCCACAACCGCCTCGCAGCTGCCTCTGGCCCGACGTTGGGGTCCGGCTCGGGTGGCGCCCGCTCGCTTCGCTGCTGAAGGCGTCGCGGAAAGTGACCATACTATTATTTTATTGCGAGATGATGCTGTTGACTGTAAAGCGATGTGTAGAGCAAGCCTTTTATTATAGCTCAGGCGACTTCCGAAGCGCCGGCCGCAGAGGCTTCGATGCGAAAGAGGCCTAGCGACGACCACGGCAGCCAGGCAGCAGCAGAGCTCGTCGCCCGGAGCGCCAGCGAGCGGTGCCGTTGCCGAAAGCTCGCAACATTTGCAGGCTTGCTTTGTCGGTGCTCGAGCAGTCTTTCTGATAACAAGGCGATTTTGTCTTTCCTTGTGATATTTGTACGCCATCCCAAGCAGCGCTCAGGCACTGCTGCACGGCGGCGAAGTGTGACGCCGGTTGTGGCGGAGCTTGGGTAGAGCGGCGCAGCGATGCTCACCGCTCCGTGTGTCCCTGCTTGTAGTGGGGCGGCAGTTCGCAAGTGACAATTGGTGCGACGCGTCGGCCAAATTTATAAAGACGCCTTTCAGAAATCCGGCGCTGAATCCTGACGACGACGACAGCTCGCTCGCTTCCATCTTTCGGCAGACAGTGCCGAAGGGCAACGTCTTGCGGAACCCTGGCTATGCAACCAACGACACAGCACGGTCGATCCATTTTGATTGCGCGTGCGACGGGGGTCACGACAAAAATCAGTAGTGCGGTGACTCCAAATCGCACCTTGATTCTCGATTCGGTTCGACGGCGGAGCCTGCGGGGGGACACAAGCGGCGACAACATTGTTAAACCGGAAGTGCAGTACTAATTTCTGACACCCAACACACAATAACTGCGTAAACGTGCATAGAAACGACAACTCTCCTTGCTGAAATGCGAAATGTTTCCGAAAAGAGTAAGACTGTGAAGTATCTGGAGCTTTTAGTTTGTTAAATGCGTGATTTCACGTTGGCACCGCGAACCAATGACAGCCCTGCGCTGGTGACGTAGAGTACTGCAATGACGTAATCAGTACGAATTCAGGCGGAAGTTCACCGCCGCTGGTCGCCGCGAGGCTCGGGAGCGGTAGTTTTAATAATGTATTGTAAATTATCGGCTCGCTTTTGATGTATTGTACGCGGCATGAACGTTCAGTGGTCTACGCTCTACGCTTTTTCTGTCTTCTGCTCCTTCCTGTGTATGTCTGTTCGTGTGCGCAACGCCATCCCAAGAAAACTATGCACCAACTCGCCCAGCAAGAAGTTCTTTTACATTGCTCTACATAATGCAAGAATTTTTTGGCCAACCTCAGACAACCATTTCTGGGACCATTTAACGCTAGCACGGTGGAAGCGGCAGCTGAGCTTTTGCGAAAGTCCTCAAAGGAGGCGCTTCGACATGCAATTCCGTCGCCCAGTGCAAAGCTCTACAGAAGTGCACTGATGCACGGGACAGCGGTGAAATTTATCATGACACGACTTTGTATGTTTCCGCTTATTCCGGCTGGCTGCATCTGGGGGGCCTGAACTCCGGAACAGTTTTCATATGGTTTTACTTAGCAAGAGAGCACGGTCGAAGGTCGCCGAGCTTCTGAAGGGGTCCTTGAAGAACATCCATACTCTTTCTTTGAAAGCCGGAATGTTAACGGAGGATAAAGTAAATATCTGGACAATCGGTCGGCGATCACACGCACGCGGACGTTCGGTTGTAAGTCGCGTATGTGCACAATGCTGAGCAGCGAACATGCTTGATAGCTGTGGACACATATTCCTCCAATCGGCAAAAATATCGAGCTCTAAAAAGGAAGCTCTTTAAGGCATTGGTCCGCTTTTAATCTCCAGTTCAACAACAAGCTATGCAGTCCACCATTAGCGTTAGAAGGTGTACTAACTGAATAAACATGAACGCGCAGGTAGCTGACCGCGGGCACTTGACACACTCGAGCCGACAAGGGCAATCTGAAGGAGGCGAGTAAATTAGCGGGTTGAAGCAAACATTTTTCATCACCAACACGTTTTGTGCGGACTGACACGAAGATTTTGAGCCGTCCGGCAGCTCGTTAGCCACAGGGAGAGCCGGAGAAACGTCTTGCAGCCGGATACCACCGCGCCGGCAGCCGTCGGAACGAGAAGGCCCGAAGGCCAGCGATGGCAGAATGGTCATGTGGCCAAATATGGCGGCGCCCATGCTCCCGCGCTGTAAAGCGTCTATATGGCCGCCGCTGCTCACGCGTTCTCGCAACAGAAGCGTTTGCGGGACGGCAGGCTGGAAACGCTGATTGGTCGATGGGATGCGCTTCTCCGTGACGTTTTTTGACTTCGCCCTCGTTCTCAACCGGACGTGGCGTCAGCGCGCCTTTCTCGACCTCTCCCTAGAGCGCCTGGGGAATCGCTAGGTGCACCCGCCGCGCCGCGCGTGCGTGGTGAGCGGGCATGCCGCATTCGTTTCGTGATCCTCGGCGCGCTCGTTTCGAGGCGTGTGCAGCTATGGCGTTCGTGCGTGGTGCGCTCGGCGGCGACAGCCAGCTGAAATTTCTGTGCAGTTTTTGCTTGCGGCTTTCGCCGTTTCCCCAGGAGCACGTGGCTAGTGTCGTGCTCGTATTTAAAGTTTTTGCCGCGGCACTACAAGGATCCGCATCAGGCGCGCTTTGAGGACCGCCGTTTGACAGCTACGCTGACGCGCTTGTCGGGGGTGCGCATTCTCAACCCTGAGGTAAGGACTGAACTACATTGTCGCAAGTTTTCTCGTGCATTGAGGACTCACCAAATTGCGGTGCTTGTAACGAAACTTTTTTTTTTTTTTTGCAGCGTCGTTCCCTGGATATGCTTCTCGGAAGCCGATGTCATTGTTCGCCGCGGACGCTGGGCCTACTGCTCGCCGCCACGCCGCTGTAGGTTGATGTTGAAGAGCTGCTCCAAACGGCCCCTTTCAGGGCCGCTTCATTGCTTCCTGGAAGATTGCGGGCATCAATCTCGCGGCCGTGTTCCCTCTCTTTGTCGAAATCGGCGCCAGACATCAGAACCCGCGCTAGGCCTCGTTGCAGGGTTAAACGAGTGCAGTGTGGCTTTAGAGAAGTTATGACTTGCGCTTAGTCTATCTATATCATTCATTCAGTGCAGTGTGCCTTTGCTTCTTTAGCGACTTCTCACGCCTTGTCGAAATCGGATTTAAAGCTCACGCCACGCCTCGTTGAATGGGTTAACCGAGTGCAGCGCCTAGCTTTGTTTTTGTGTTCTAACCTGTAAGCAGTGCACCTTTCTTCGCTCATTACTTTTGTTCTTTTCAGTCGTTTCCTGAATCCGTCGAAAGAGCCAGGCTTGCCGGATGGTTGTTCGCCGTGAATGGAACCACGAGGCGATCGCATCTGCATACACAGCACGACTTTGTTCCCTCGTGTTTTTTTTTTACCAAGGATTGCTTCGACAGCTCGTGCAAAACGAGGACTGCGCACGCCGTGTCGTCGCTGCTTAGTGAAGAGGCACAAAACGGATGTCGTCCTTACTAAAGGCCCTTCTCGGGGCCACCTCAGTGTTTCCTGGCAGACCACGCGCTTTCCGCCCTGTGCACATGTTCCCCTCATTTCCAATCATTTGTAAGTTGCATATCAATGAATTAATAAATCAGTCAATGCACTTTATTTACCAGTAAAAGCTGTGCACACAGCTTGACAAGGCCCAGGGGACCATTAGATGACAGTTTTGAACGTAGGAAAAACAAGTTGGTACTTTAAAAGAACATGGAAAGTACACCAAACAATATAAGAGATAAACATTACAATCGCGCATTACAGTAAAGAAAAAGAAAACACTTTGACAGCAGACATACAGTATCAATTTACACTATAATACATGCAAAAATCACGACATTCAACATTATGGCACGAAATATAAGAACAGCACATAAAGCAAAAAAGAGAATGCAAGTTACAATAGTACAGATAGATTAGCTGTTTACATTTGCATATGCATAAAATTAGTCCTCGTCTCCTTGGGCCTCCTTCAAATCCTGCAGAAGGCTTGAATTTGCAACTGCTAATATCAAAGAAGATTTAGAAGAACTTCAGTTTGGGATACACGGTGCATAGTACTTGAGAAAACAAACAATAGCGCCTACAATGACACACACAGAAGAATAACTATGCAGCACAAGCGCTATCCTGCGCTCTACAGTATGGAACTGTGACTGAAAAATGAACCTTCACGTCAGTGAAATATGAGCCTTTAGGCTGTCTACAAATTGTTATTACAGAAAGAAAGAAATATTAGTGAATGTTGTGTGAGAGGCTTGCATATTACTCTGTTTGTTTATTTATTTATTTACCCCTCAAGGCCAGTGGCATTACACAGATGTTAGGGTGGGCTAGTGTAAAAGGAAAGTAAAATAATAGAGCCCGGCCCGCACCGCTTAGAGCACAACGGGCTAGTGGCATTACACAGGGGGAATGGTAAATATACTAAAACTGAGAGAAAAATACAGTTGATTACATGAACATTAAACAGCGCCTGAATATACAATGTTAGCTAGTGCTACGCGGAACTGCTCGTAATTTTCAGTGCCGGCAACTTCTGCGGTAAGGTGGTTCCAGTCGCATGAGGTTCGCGGCAGGAATGACTGCGAGCAGCATTTTCTGTTGCATGACATACTTCCAACTTTGTGATCATGATCAATGCGGCGGGATACAGAAATTGTACGGGGGATGAGGTGATCACGAAGAGCGGGATGATGGTACAGCTTGTGGAACAGGGTGATACGAAACACTTTTCTACGCGATGTCAGTTATGGGAGGCAGATATTAGACTTCATAGCTGTGCGGTTGTAGTTAACAAGGATTAAACGCACAGAGTTATTTTGCACCAGCTCAAGATCATTAATGAAGTCATGAGCAGGGTGCCATACACGTGTTGCATGCTCGAGTTTTTATCGTATTAGTGTTTGATAAAGCAGTAGTTTCAAATTGGAAGGAACGTTAAAGAAGTTGCGACGTAAGTAGCAAAGCATGCGATTAGCATTTTCAATTATGTTCTCGGTATGAAGAGACCAGTTAAGATAATAAGTAATGTGGACGCCGATGCACTTATATGATGAGGCTGATTCCAACGAAATGTTATCGATGTAGTAGTGAGGTGGGACGGAAGTTTTTCTAGATACACGCATGACTTTGCATTTGTTCATATATAGCTGCATTCACCATTCTTCGCACTGAAGTCAGTGGCGGTCTCGTCAAGTAGTCCCCTGCTTTGTACGTTCACCTTGTTAGCGGCTGTCTTATTTCACACAATTCCACGTTCTACACGTTGATAGGTATCGTGTTCCTGCCTTGGTGGTAGTGGTTTATTTAAAAAAAAAAAGGAAGCAAAAGAGTGTTGCCGGCTGCGGCAATTGCTATCTAATATCTTAAGCACCCGAGCTGCAGCCGGCGGAAACGACAGGGAAAGGGAGAGGATAGTAAGGAGAAGTATAGAGGGGAGCGACAGCAAGAAAGGACAGGGGAGAGCTTTGTACACTATTTACAAAATACAAAAGTAATCAAGTTCCCGCCACCGTTGTCTTGCCATGCCGCCGGCGCGGCGGCGACGGCGGTGCCATTTACCTGCGGTTGCGGTGGCCAACAACCTCGTCGGCGGGAGGGGGGGGGGGGAGCCACCCATTCATGTCTTTATCCCACCAGGGACACAGCGACGCAAGCGAGGGGACCATCCCTTTCTGGCTTGACAAGGAGCGCCGACCAGCCGCCTTGGGGACTGAGGGCAGAACAAATTAAGCCACTTCCCAGAACTGATAAATGAAGGCCGCTAACCCCACTGGTGAAATGTCCGGGCAGGTGCTTTGACCTTAGTGGACATGTCGTGGCAATTATCTCAGACGTCGACTCGTTTCCCCTGGTATCGAAATGAATATTGCTCGCGTAAACGTTAACATTCAAAGATTGAGTAATGGTATAACGTCTATACCTTTCGCCATTTATTTTTCAATAACAAAGCGCAAAAAAAATTTTGTGCAAATAAAATGAAAAATCGTTGTTTCTATTTTTTCTTTTTTTATATACAGCAGTCTGTCCGCTCCCCCTAAAACCACTCTCTGTGACCGCCACTGACTGAAGTAATGTAAGGTTGTTAGTGTTGGTTATTTCTCTAAAAATGACGCAAACATCAGCGAATAGGTGAATATGAGAATCCATAAGAGAGCGGGGATCATTAATGTTAGATCAGGAACAGTAGCTAGGGTCCAAGAACTGAACCTTGTGGAACTCCGGAAGACACCTCTGTAAAACAGGTGTTATAACCGTAAGCAATAACTAATTGTGAGCGATTAAGTAGACATTCAATCCATTTCAATAAGTTACAGTCAATATTAAGATGTTTTAGTTTGTGAGCCAAAAGGTTGTGACATACATCGTCGAAAGCCTTTGAAAAATTCAGAAATATACAGCCAGTTAGTGATGATAGGTCTAGAATACAGTGCAATGCATGTGTAAACTATATTACCTGTGTTTCGCAAGAGTAAAGTTTTCGAAAACAATGTTGCGCTGACATAAAAAGTTGTTCAATGAAAGGAAGTTAACAAGGTTGGTGAATATTATATGTTTGAACATTTTGGGTCAAGTATTGGTAAGGGATATGGGACGATAATTAATAGGGGATGCTTTGCTGCCGGATTTGTAGACTGTAACCACCTTTCCGATCTTCCACTCAGTAGCAGCGTTGACTGGTCAATGCTGGAAAAGTTTGGTTAGTATAATGGGCGAATAAGCTGCAGTGCTTTTTAAGTAACGCAGTCATAACCCGGAGCGGAATGAACACTGAGTCCATCAATAAGCTTATTCACACCAGTAGGAGCAACAGTTATAGGTGGCATGAAAACATAGTTGAAGTGGTGAGTTGTAGGCATATGTATACATCAGATATGGGTGTAAAGTTGTCAGTGATTACGCGGTTAAGAATCGTGACGCGAACGTCGGAAGGGATGAGGTCGCCTAACGGGTCAGATAACGCAAAACTATCGTCGGTGGAAGGATTAATGACCCGCCAGAATTTTTGACATTGGTGGTTACATGTGAGTGGAAGTGCTTTTAGCGCTTTTGAGCGCCTGAACATACATGTTGGAAGCCGCTGAATACGAAGTCCGATCGCTCACTAGTTGGCGAGAACTTTGCGATGCGGTAGAGGCTTTCTTTTTGTTAGATAAACGTTTAATGTGATTATTACACTAGGGAGCTATTGAGTGGGTGGTAGCAGTGCGTTCAGGAGTGTATTGTTCTGTGAGTTGGGTGATTATAGCTGTGAACATGCTCCAGTTGGTTTGAATGCTGCGGACACCAAAGCTATGGGAAAGCATCGATAAAAAAAAATAGTTCATTATTTATCGCCTGAAAATTTGCTCCATTGTAGTCTCGTATTATTATTTTTTTTCTTTTTGTTAGTGTTCGGAGTGGCTAGATTAATGTCATAGTGCATTAGCAAGTGGTCGCTGATGCCTGGCAGGTATGTAATAGGTGAGACTATGTCAGATCGATTTGTCAGGATTAAATCTAGCGTATTAGCCGCGTTGGCTGTTATAGTCCCTTGTGAGCACAAATGCACTAACAAGAATACTGAGCGCACATCTAAAAATTCGCGACTTCGAGACGAGAACGGGGATATTAAAGGGGAGTTGGTATCCCATGTTATCTTCGAAAAAATTAGATCGGCAAATAAAACAATACTGAAATAGATCATGGTGCTTTGTTTTTAAGTGTTTCCATAAAAAAGTATGGCAACAGATAAGGAAAGGCTTAGGTGATCGTGATCGAGGAGGTTAGACTGAATTATAGTGCAGCAGCTTGAAACAGGTCTTCACATCATTCATATATACTAGAACATTGCAGGAGCCCGGACAAAGCAAAATTACACAAATTACGTTTGAATAGAGATTATGGCAGGAAAGTGGATGAAATATAGCTAAAAGAAGAATTGTGAACCGAAGCAAAGTATGTAATGAGCCAGAAATATGCATATCAAAGAAGACACTGCACTGAGAAAATGGACAGCATGAAATAAATGAGCAGCACAAGTGCAGCGTACAGGCCTTTATCAAAGAATTTATTTTTTGTTTATTTACCACGTCCTGGTAGTGTTAGCTCCATAAAGCATTATCAAAATTATCACAATTTTCAGTTTTATTTGCTTAGGAGAACGTTAGAGCAATAAGAACTTGGCTCATAAATGCACCTCAAATATTGCCATAAATCATCGTACTCTTCGTCCTGGGCCACAAGAGCTGGGGCTTCATGAGATAATTATTACGGTGCATTAACGAAAATTTCAACATGCCGTCAGCATGCAAAGATTTTATACTGGCGCTGAAAAACCCGCATTTTTTTAATTTTCGCTGGCAGGAGGGAGTAACTTTCTTGACTGCGCTGCTTTCTTCCTAAGCAAATGAAAGACGTGTATGCCGAGCAAAAACAATTCGAAAATATGTAGCGTAAGATATAACACTAATGCACTGTGAAGCTTGATGCCTTATTGGTCCAGTAGAGTGGAGAGCTGGGCGAGTTAATTGGTTCACGATTGTAGAAAGAAAACCAGCGCAAAAGACGGGGACACAGAACTCGGAACACAGAATACAGGAACACACACACAGCGTCGTCCTGTGTTCCTGTTGTGCGTCTCCGTCCTTTGCCCTTGTTTTTTTTTCCTTAATTGGCCATGCACTTGTGGCAATTTAAGTGCACTTCCTGTGAATTTTGCACAAAAGTAGTGTATTTTTGCATTCACCTTTTTTACACGCTAAGGTTTTTTATCTTTTGGTCACTTCAGAAGGGAGGAGTTAGTATAGAAGTAATTTACTTGGAGAATACAAGGAAATATATCTTGCGATGAATTTTCTCATATTTTAATTCTGCCTGATGGGAATGCATTACGCGCCATACGGTGTTACTCACAACCAAACGCCCAAGGCTCTAAGTTGGGCAAAGCATGTATCATATATGTGGAAGTGCGAATATGGCTGTGGTGCGCTGGGCGTCTTGCATGCACAGCAGGAAGTGATTTGTGTCTAGACCATCCAGGAGGGCATGTACAAGGACGGGAGGATAGTACAAACGCTAAAAAAAAAAAAAGCTAGCTGGGGCTAGAAACGCATTTTTCGTTCTAGCAAGTACCAACGTTGGGGCAAAGCAACCAGTTTTGGGCGCCTTGTAAGAAGAAAGGATGGTTCTGGGAAGCGGAGGCAGGGCTGCGTACGGCGCACGCGAGGTCGCGGGGTCACGGAGTAGCGCTGCAGCAGCACATCGGGAAAAGGTTAAATTCTTCCACTCGCCACTCGCAGCGCACCGCAGAGCCGGCAGCCTTCTCTCTTGTCCGCCTACCCGGCAGGTTCCGGCCGGGGAGACGGACAATAGTCGCGGGCGAGAGCGAAGGAGGGGGGGGGGGGCCCACCACATGAAAGGCATTAGAAGAATGTCACTGGCGCCTCCACTACGGCTCAGCTTGTACTATTCTGGCGCAGTGCTGCGTTTCGCCGTAATCGCTTGTCAGCAAAGTGAACACAGCACCGTGCCTTCCCGTGAATAGTACAAGCAGGGACGTCGCGGCCACATCGGCATTCGCAGTATAGCGCCGCCCTGTCGCTTATTTGCTCGCTTATCCTCTAACAAGTCAAAAAGTCTTCCTGTTGTGGCACGCCATCCATGGCTTACGACACCACGTCTGTCATTCCCCTTCATACTTCAAGCGTTTCTCTTGCTATGGAAGTATTAGCCGTTGCGGCCACCAATTCAAGCAGCGAGAAAAATTTCAGCGCCGCAGGATTCGTAATGAAAGAGCGCCGCTCTTGTTTCGATCAAGCCATCATCAATGAACAACTTGCATATTTAGAGTGATAAATCTATACCTTTATGCGTTGTGTCTTGTGTATAATCCCAAACTGTGATCTGGAATGCGAGGTCAAAATTTGAATGTCATTGAAATAAAGTCATTGTCCTGAAATTCTCTTTTTGTGTCGTCGCCGCTTTGCAGGTCGGGCCGAGCACGAGCGTGCTCAGGGTCCTTCAGTGTCGGGCCGGGCTTCCTGTCGGTAGGTTAAGTCCCGGGCCGGGCGCGGGTTCGAAATTGCGGCCCGTGCACAGCTCTATTCAGAAACCTAATCACATTTCCTTTTGTGAAAAAAGAGCTATGTGCAGAGTTTAAATGGTGCAAGTATGAAGCTACAATGAAGTCAATTACCAAACACATCGAAACATCAGTTGTGATGCCTGAAAAAAGATGTACTGCAACATATAAATACTTAAGTCTCGATAAGCAGGAATACTGAAGGGGAATAAAAACAGTTTTCTTTTGTTCGGGCTCACGCACCTGCTACAAACATATTCTTTATACATAGCAATAAAACTTGAAATAACTGTTTAAGAAGCCTTTTGGTCAAAGTATAGCTAAGTATGACTGAAAGGAGTCCGCAAGAAATGCACGGAAGCAGGCATGCAGTGTGACAGCGCAGCGCGACAGGTGCGCTTTTTAATCTCGCGCGCGCACTTAAGAACATGGGTTTATGGTTTATTGGGGTTTTAACGTCGCAAAACGAGTCAGGCTATGAGGGACGCCGTAGTGAAAGGGGTTCGGAAATTTCGACCACCTGGGGTTCTTTAACGTGCACTGACATCGCACAGTACACGGGCCTCTAGAATTTAGCCTCCATCGAAATTCGACCACCCCGACCGGGATCGAACCCGCGTCTTTCGGATCAGCGGCCGAGCGCCATAGCCACTGAGCCACCGCGGCGGGTCGAAAGACATGACGGGGACCCGCCGAGGAGGCAACGCTGCAGTGCACGCTGCCTCCTCGCCTCTCGGCTCCTCGCGAGCAGCCCCGTCCGTCCGCTGACGAGCGGTGGCGGGGGAAAATCTAGGGAAAACATGCCTGTCCCCAACCGGACATGACGTCATTAAATATCACGTGACCTATGACGTCACGCGTATGACGTCATATTTTTTTGACCAATCAGCGTTTCCAGCCTGCCGTCCCGCAAACGCTTGTCTCGCAACGCCTTGCGGAAGAACCTTTTCCTCTTGGGACGGCAGCGGCGACCGCGCGGCAGCGGCGAAGGGTTTTAAAACGGTGGCGAGGAGGAGACGCGGCGACGCTCAGACGACGTAGTCAGCGCTGCGGCAGCAGCGGCCACCTGCGCTCCGCGTGACGTCGCTCGGTTTCGCGCATGCGCAGCTGTGGCTAAAATTGATCACTGCGCTCGCCAGACCCGGTGTTGACGAGCCTAGCGAAGCTCTTCGCTTCAAAAACATACTTTTGCGAATGGATGCCAGGTCACCATGAATGCAGAATAGCATAGCCTTTATTTCACTTGAATAGAGAGAACAAACTTTTGTCCTGTTATAACGAAGTAAAAACAATCATATCTTTGATCATAAGACCATGAATTCAATAGAGCATATCCTTTATATCATTTGAATAGTGAGAACGAACTTTTGCCCTGACATAACCAAACAAAAACAATCATGCCTTTGATCATAAGAGTAATGCCAGCTTGACAATTACTAGCAAAATAGCGTGATAGTTAGTACCGTTCTATCGCTCTAGCTGCAGCGGGACTACCCACTGCAGTAATATTCACTGCTTGAAATCGTATGACACTCGGCAAGAATACAAGCGATTTCGAAACTCCTAAATGCACGAATAACACTGACAAGAAAAAGTGGTGTGGCGCATTATTCGATCTTTCAAGTCCAGCACACGATCACTATACGCGTAACAATATCTTTCCAGTTCCTTCCCACAATGTAACCGGACACTTTCGATGAACCCGACGAACGTGGAAAATGCCGTGCTCGTCAGTCGAACATGACGTTGACATAAAGAGTGTTCTGACTGAAAAAACCTTGCACTTCGAGGTCCATCCAGCTCTCAGTCTTGGTTGGTATGCCCCAGTTCGACGACTCGGACGGTTTCTTCACTACCTTAGCACCTTCCATGACAACCTGCAGCCTGACGTCTTTCGACTCATCCCTGGGGTGCGTAAGTATCAACGTGACCTTTTTTGCGAAAGGCCACTCTATCATACAATCCCAGACACCCGGTTTTAGATACAGGACGAAGCTTACGGTCACATGTTCGTCTTCGTCCTTTCGCATCTTGCACTCCAGAACGAAAGTGTAGCCAGCTAATGTGCAATTGTTTGTCATCAGCCTTTGCTCTTTCTTACTCCCGGTCAGTGCGTTGTACCCTTCATACAGGCCGGTGAACTCGCACAAGGTGATGAAGGTGCCAAGCTTGGAAGCAGGGCGGTAAGGTCCCGCAAGACCAGCAACTTTCTTCACACAAGGCTGCGATGAGACGCATTTTTCTTCGCAGGCCCTTTCTCCTGCGTGGGTCAAGTCACGTTCAAGGCTAACCACATGCTTCATCAACGACTTTACACTGTTCACGACACCATCCTTGTCAACATTCTCGCTTGAGGCCCGCACCCGTACGCTCTCCAGATCTTTCTGTATGTCGCGGAGCGTTACAACGGCACTCGAGATTCCCGCGGTACTCATGCAGTGCCGTAGAGGAGTCTCGACAGAGCACTGGCGGCAGTGTTCAACGACAAAGGAGCGAACAACCGACTGTAGACATTTGGCACACCTCACCTTGTCGCTGCTGCAAACAACGAGGTGATCGTTCAGGTCGCATAGCCGACCGGCGAAGCTGCACTCCCTACCACCGGCGACGCAGAAGACGAGGTGCTGCTCCAACTGGGACTGGTTGAAGGTTAGAGGGACAATGTCGGCCTCTGCAAACTCCATGCCGTCCAATGGACACTTTCCGCCTTCCTTCGGGATTTGGTCCTTGCACATCTGACACAAAACGTGACCGCAGGGGAGCAGCAGGGAACGGCTGGGCACCACGCCGCAGACGCCGCAAACTCGGGTGCTGGGTAGCGACTCGACGAAGACGACGCGTTGGCGCTCGGGGTAGTCCTTGAATCCAGTTAGAGTATATTCCGTGCCAGGCATTGTGGTGCTCTTAACGGCGGCGATTGACCAAAAGATGGCAGAGAGTAACGCACAACCGTGGACGCAGAAACTAAGATAGAAATGTCACCTGCGCAGATCGTCGGGTGACGGGCCGGAGTGAAGGCTCGTTCACACTTGCCCAAAAATCCGGCGAGCGAAGCGGATTCGGCCGCTTTTGACGCCGAGCGACGCGGAAAGCTGCGCGGCGAGGGCGATCGGGCTGGAACCATTTCCGCCGCGCGGCGACAAATATGGCGGCGCCCTTCGAAGCCGGACCCCCCGCTTCGGATTGAATGCTCGTTGTTGCTGCCTTTTTCAGTGCGTTCACTGAAATGCGGCTCAGGTCTTTCGCTTCCTCTCACCTCGCCTCCAAGAAAACGTATAAGTGATAAATTTGCTTTCTTTTTTTATTCAGTGACGATTCCACCGCTTCTAGGCTTAACAGCACAGTCGCTTTGTTGACAGTAATGGTTCCCGCCCTGACAACCAGATGGCACCACTATAGCTCAGTTTATTTTTCCGTCCGAGCTAGCATACGCTGAACTAAAAGTGAGAATGTGCCTGCGTTTAACGTACGTAAGCATGCATACGCTTATGGTACGTAGACAGTGTAAATTTATGCTCTTTTCTCACTATATCTGTGTATGCCGCTAGCAGCGACGCGGTGTGGAAAAGCGAGAAACAGCAGCGGCGCGGCGGATCCGCATCGCTCGCGCGTGAACAAGTGAGAACAGGTCCTCGTTTTTGCGGCGAGCGAATCCGCTTCGCTCGCCGGATTTTTGGGCAAGTGTGAATGGGCCTTGAAACAACAGCGCGCAGCAGAGCGCCGACAACATACACCACCAACTTCAGTGCGAAAGCATCTGCCGTTCGCCGCGCCGCCGAGCGCTGCTTGGACAAGGGGTAGGAGAGAGTGTCAGTGCAGGGGCAAAGCGATTGGCGGAGCAGCCGCGGGGGGACGCGACGGCGACGATGAAGCCATGACGTCACGCTCGGACCTCCATGGCCGCTGTCTACCCGGTGACGGCCGGGGTTGGAACGAGAATAGAGAGATTTAGTATAGGGTCACCCTATCGCTTTGGGTCATAGGGGAATAGCGCGATGCTCCTGCGCATCCGCAGAACGCTAGCGCCCCTTGAGTGTTTGGGTATATTTTGGGTGAGCGGGCGACGCTAACGCTAAATCGGCGAAATAGCGTGCGCCCCAAAGCCGCTGTAGGTTGGGTCAACATGGCGGCGCCCATCGAAGCGGGGCCTCTCACTTCATCACCGATTCGTCGGTGCCACTACTCTGGCTCACGCTCACGGCAAACTAAAGGCGCACGAAGCTTTCGCTTTGGCTGAAGTTGCCTGAGCAACAAAATTTTAACGATAAAACACGACAAATTTTCAGGTTACTTCCGTGTTTACAGAGCTGCTAGGCTTAGCGAGTACGCGTCGACTGACGTCAGAAAGGGCGGGAGGTTCGAACTACTGATCTCCACAAACAGGTTTGCAATTTAGACAAATTTAGACGCAGACATCACAGACGCAGAGGTCTGGTACGCAATTGGAAAACTGCGGACAACATCTGCGGCAGGACCAGACAAAGTAACAAATAAGACTCTCAGGAACTTAGACGCAACGTCGATCGCGGCGGTTACAGACCTTATGAACAAATACTGGCATGCAGGCAACATACCACCAGAGTGGAAACACGCGAAAATCACTTTTATTCCTAAAGCGGGTAAGAAACTCAGCACTGAGAATCTACGCCCAATTTCATTAACATCATGCCTAGGCAAACTCATGGAGCATGTCATCCTCAATAGGCTCCAAAACTATGCGGAGGACATGAACCTCCTACCTGAAACAATGTTAGGATTCAGGGCCCAACTATCTACCCAGGACATACTCTTGCAGCTTAACAAGGACATAATTGAAGCTGACGAGGGAACAGGAACGAAAGCAATATTGGGTTTAGACCTTGTTAAAGCTTTCGACAACGTCACCCACAAAGCCATTTTGACAAACTTGTCAGAAATCAACCCCGGAGAAAGGACGTACAACTACATCCGATCCTTCCTCACTGACAGAACAGCAGTGATAACGGTCGGAACAATAGAGTCTGCCCCAATCACACTAGGAAGTAAAGGAACGCCACAGGGCTCCGTCCTGTCCCCTTTCCTTTTTAACCTCTCCCTCATCAAAATTCCCCCCAAACTGGCACAAATACCAGACCTACATCACACGTTCTATGCAGATGACATCACACTTTGGGTAACCAAAGGATGCGAAGGCTACATAGAAGACACACTCCAAGCAGCAGTGGACATCATTGAGGCATGCGCATGGGAATCCGGCCTCACTTGTTCTGAGCAAAAATCTGAACTCTTCGTGATCCGTCGTAAACAAAGAGGTAGGCGTACCACAACATCCCCCCCGCAAATAAACGTCTATGTTAATGGACGACCTGTCAAAGAGGTACAGACCATGAGAATACTGGGGTTGTATTTACAAACAAATGGAAAGAATACTGACACACTCACTAAGCTAAAACGCACGGTAGAAGCGACGGCGCGATTAATCCGCCGCATAGCTAACCGCAGACAAGGGGTGAGGGAAAGAGATTTATGCCGCCTGGTGCAGGCCTTTGTGCTAAGCAGGATACTCTATGCCACCCCTTATCTCAAATTTTCGAAAGCAGAAAGGGACAAATTGGATAGTATGATACGGCAGGCCTATAAGGCTGCGTTAGGACTCCCACTAAATGCCTCAACCGAAAGGCTTATGAGGTTAGGAATACATAACACCTACCATGAACTGAAAGAAGCCCATTTAATGGCTCAAACAGCGCGATTAGCCAATTCCAGAACTGGCAGGAGTATTCTTACCAGGCTCGGAATTAACTTTCAACCTACGAATAACGATGCTAAAGTAGACCTACCCCGCGACTATAGGACGGCCCTACTAATCAAACCACTCCCCAAAAACATGCACCCCTTACACCATGAGGGTAGAAGACAAGCACGAGCCAAGGCCTTACATAACAAGTACAGACAGTGCGCTGCAACACTTTATGTAGATGCGGCAGAATACAAAAATACCAATGCCTTTGCAATTGTGGTTGTGAACGAGAATGGCGACCAAATCGTCTCGGCGACAATCAAAACGAAATCCTCTGAAACGGCAGAAGAGGCGGCTATAGCCCTCGCCCTAGCACATACCCAAGGGAGCATCATCCTCAGCGATTCCAAAATGGGTATCAATAATTTCGCTAAAGGGCGAATTACAAACACCTCCCTTAGAATCCTTAACGCAACCAAATTCTCACCAAATTATTCCGAATTGATATGGGTCCCAGCCCATTCGGGGAATCCGGGGAACGAGGCAGCCCACAATAAAGCCCGAGGTTTCGTCGACCGGGCAGTGGATGAGTCTGGCTCCCTGAATTTCACGAAGGACTCCATGATCACATATCATGATCTCACCAATCATTTTAAATTAGAGAGGAGAATTTTCCCCCCTCCAGACAAAAGACTTACTAAAGAACAAGAGGTTACGTGGCGTTGTCTACAGACGAGATCGATACGCACCCCATCACTCCTCGCGCACATTTATCCAGATCTTTACAGCCAAAACTGCAAACACTGTGGCCAACGTGCTACCTACGATCACATCCTGTGGGACTGCAAAATAGAGCCACCTCCGGGTGATCTAGTTACAGCTCCTTCTCTCGAGCGGTGGGAGACCGTGCTGGCTAGCTCTGACCCCAGAACGCAAGTTTTGGCGGTGGAGTGGGCTGACAAAGTCGTCGAGGGCTATGTACTCTCGACCACTTAACGCGACCTCTTGCCAAGCTCTTCCCGGCGAATAAAATGTTTTACAATCAATTTGCAATTTTGATCTTCTTGTGTGGATATATTCTTGGCTCGGATTGAACATGTCCGCATTATAAAAAAATATATGCATCATTTTTCGCATTTTCTAAGTGGAAATTGGTAACTGCAACAGTTTGCATATCGTTTTGTTTACACAGTGCAAAAATACAGCATGTATGTTAACTTATTTGTTCTGAAAGCTTCTCTTTCCCGCCGTTATGGCGCTGCCTTCAAGCAACGCAAAGCGACCATCCGCGACTCTATTCTATAGACAGAAAAAGTGAACCCGTTCCCCTAACGGTAAGCGCATGCAGATAGGGTCACCCTATTCGCGCGACGCTATTCTAAAACTCTCTAATGTCAGAATGTCAGTGCAATGTTATGATCCGCACGGCCGGCCACAGTGTAGTTTTGTCCAACTCTCGAATTTACAGTGTAGTTTCTTGTATTACTACAATTGCGCATGCAAAAGCAGCGCGAGATGATGCGTCCGGGACGGCCAAGCCAGCGGCGGCAGCTTCGCACCGTCATTTACGGCGCGTGTTAACGCTAGTGTGCGCGCCTCACGGCACGTTCGGAAGCAGGCCAGGATTTGCGTAGGCAGGCACCTACGGCTTAAAACGGCAGTGCTGTATGCGTACTTAGCCGGCGCGGTCACAGTCCACTCATCTTTCGCCCAAAACTGCGCGCGAAGTGCCGAAGAGATGGAGCTGCTGCCTGGAGATGATGAGGAGGTCGATGACGGTTCCCTTTTTGATGGTAGCGATGATTTTGGGTTCGCGTTTGCTGGCGGAATTAGCCTATATCTTTAAGTATCTATTGTAACCTGCGAAGTAAGAGCGTCGCTGGTATGCGAGCGGGAAGGATGACCTGAGCGGGTCTCGTAAGTCCGATTCTGTAAGAAGTGAAAGCGCACACTAATTTGCACCCATATCTGCGCAAGACATCTGAGCGCATTATTGGCTTTTGTGATAGCTACTACGAATAACACCGCTTCGAGCCAATGACTGCGAAAGCTTTGTTGAGGTCTCTTTTTTTAAGGTGGATTTGCCTTATCAGACGCGTTTGTTTTGGAGCTGGTTTTTGCTGCTGTTTAAGCAGCGATAATTTATAACATAAAACACGGTTTGAGTAATCCATGAACGAAATTTTATTTTTGATTACGGGGCCCGCCCACCTACTTGCTACTTAGTGTTTTCAGTTTTCTCTCCTTAGATTTGGTGCTGCCATCAGCAATCTTGTCATTCAACCTGCAGCAAAAATTTTTTTAGCAGGATATTGGTGCTGCACCATAGCACGTGCTTCAGTACCAGTTCACTAGTGTGTCCGTTGTCACAGGTGTCGAACTCTTGGCTGCCTTCGCTCGTGAAGAGCTCCATCGTCAGGTCTGTGAGAACTTTGCGCTGGCATCGCATACTGAGGAAGTCGCTGTTCTTTGACAGCTGCTCAACTACTGCGTAGTTGTGGGCAACAGTATTAACCACAAACATCTCTGGATGTACCAGACCGTCTCGATCCATCTCTCTAATAAGTTCATAGTGCTTTTCCTCCACGCCGACTGTTAATTCCTTGTTCACAGTCAAGTTTTCCCGACAACTCTCACACTTGAGCTTTTTTAGCGTGGCGTAAACAGCATATCCTGCGACGCACACCAATACGGGAATAAGTTCTTTGATTTTGGTGAGCGTCTGTTCAGAGACTACCACATTGCAGTTAGGCCGCGATCTTTGATTTTCTTTATGAAGTCCATCCCACTGCTGGTCCTCGTCGCTGTAGTCTCTTGATCTTGTGGCCACCAGAGGCAAAGTGTTCTGAAGACGGAGCTTGTTTTCGTATTCGTACACTTGCCGAATGGACACATGATACTGAGCACCTGCAAGCTGCCTGTACTTCCCAAAGCGGTCCTCCAGGCCATCGGTCTGTATTTTCCCGAGCAGTACATATGACAGTTTGAGCTCCTCAAGGCAGTACCTGGAAAGCTCGATGAAGCCGTAGGTAGTCTGATGAAGGGCTCCGTGAGTTTCTTTGGTAAGCTGACCGGAGTTTTAATGTTTTGTTTTTTCTTTCCATTCGTCCAGCCAGTTGAGCAGGTTGGAAAGAAAAACTATCTTTGTATCGTCCATAGAAAACACTGGCCCTTGAAACGGATCATTGAGTCTAGTGCCTTTGAACGGAGTTTTCACATTACTTCACAATTATTTCTATGAAACTGACGGTCCCTTTAATGTGGTTCAAAGTATGTTTCTCTGAAATGACTCGGACGGCTGGGGGCAGGGTGTCATTGAATACTTGCAGAGCAAGCTTCACATTTCGTTTCTCGATATCAGATGGAAAAAGTCCTTTTCTGGACAGTGTGTATACGCATGCCTAAGGAGCCGGCCGAGCTCGATGTTGTAGACGTCCCTTAAGGTGTCGAAAGATGCAGAGAGCATGCGCCGTTCTTGCAACATCCCTGCATCGAATTCCGGGAATGAGGAGCAGTGTTGGTCATTGCGTTGCCGAATCCAGTTGTTTCGGATGCATTTTATAACAATAATAATAAAATTATTTATTTGAAAAATTACATTGTACAAATACGAGCCTGCCCAAGCCAACAATGATCTTGTGGGGCAGTGCTCGGCAGAATGGAGCAATCCAGAGAACGGCACAGTCAATCAGAATCAGAATCGGGATAAAACTAAGGAAAGGCAGTAAAAAAGGACGAGGAGAAAAAAAGGGGACAATAAAAAGACAAGAAACAAAATTACACATACAAATCAAAAATAGCAGATTTCACTTCTTTCCGAGTGCTGAAAGGTAAAACATTATCTGGCTGGTCGTTCAACACATCTGGTACATAAAAGGCACGGACAGGTTTACCATATCTTGTCCGTACTCTGTCCAAGGTAAAGCGGTCGCGTGGACTTAATGCTCTGGCGGGGACATACGGGAGGCAGAACTCATTGTTCCATATATACATAAGGATTATAGTTTCCTTGAATAATAGCCTGAATGAAGGCATGTGCGAGCAAGAAAAGAGATTGGAATTATTAGTAATCTGCACACCATACATCACAGCCCGAATTATAGATTTTAGTAAGGAATTAACTTTGTTGCGCCAAAACACTGAATATAAATAAGAAGAACAGATTCCATATCGCAGCACACTGTACGCCAATGCATGTCCTATTGTTTTCCTTATGTAAATTGGGCATAGTGCTTTAATATAATATAGCAGGCAGGCTATATTGCGCAGCCTTTCATAAACGTTAGCCAGATGAGTGTTCCAGGACATGTTAGAATCGAAATGGACACCGAGATAATTGACACTTGAGAGCATGGAGGAAAAAAAACTGAGGAGGGAGCGGGCGACGACCACCTTGAAGCCTAGTCTTAACAAGTAAAGATATAGTGAAAAAAGAGAGTGTGTCCACCACGTGATAGCGTGAGGTAAAATCTAGCCCCGCTGCGCGCGCGCATGCGCAGATTAGCGCGGCAGGCTGACTGTAGATCTCAACCTCCTTGCTGTAGACGCCCGCGCCGCGGGTCGCACATACGCGCGCACTAAAACATACCAGAATCAAAACATAAAGGACTGACTGGGAGAGCGAAAAACTGAGGGAGAATAAAACGGCTTCGTAAGCACTCGGCTTGCGAACGATGGTCGCGTGACGTCACGCTCCCTCATTTTTTTTCCTCCATGCTTGAGAGGTATGGAATAGGAGAGCAAGAGCAATTGTTGCACAGAGGAGAATGAAGGAACACTGGAGTGATGACAGAAACAGATTTCAGCGGATCGTGAAAACAGACTAATTTAGTTTTATTTTGGTTAATAGCAATTAAGTTGTTACGGTACCGACCGATAACATTTACAGTGACAGTTTGTAATTCAGCCACGGCTTGATGGTAATTAGTATGACGAGATACTAAAAGCGTGTCATCTGCGTATTGAAACACCCGACAGTGAAAAATTGCTTGACTGAGATCATTAACCTACAAGTTGAATAAAAGGGGAGCTAAAATCGACCCCTGGGGAACTCCAGCGGTCAACTGTCTAGGTTTGCTTTTAATATTTCCGAAAACTACTACTTGGATTCGACCGTGCAAATAATTCTCAAGGAAAGTTATGAAGGGCCCTCGCAAGCCATAGCTATTAAGTTCACGAAGTGATATTTCATGGTCTACGGAGTCAAAAAGCTTTTGATACATCAAGAAATAATGCACAAGAGAATTCACTACTTTCGAGAGTGCTATTAAGGAAATCGGTTAATTCATCTAATGCCAACCTAGTGCCACGCCCGCAAGTAAAACCGTATTGATTAGGCGACAGTATGTTGTGCGCATCAATGAAGCTTTGCATTACGTGAAAAATATGTTTTTCAAGTATGAGAGCAATGCACGAAAGTATCGAAATTAGTAAGTGAACAGTGTCGATAATGAAGAGCAGTGGCCTCTCGGCTGAGCATGGATGCGGGTAAAGAAAAGTCGGGTGATCGCTGCAAGGGGCAGAGTTCATGAAATTTTCCATTGCCTTCCCGTTAACCTTGTTGTTGTCGGTTACGACACATATTATTTTGCAACCGATCTTCTCAAGTCCACATATGATGCGCTTCAGTAATCTGTGCAAGAAGTCACCATCGGCACCACGTACGGGCACCATGTGGGCCACTTCTTTGAATTTGCTTGTTAGGCTCTGCACCATAAAAACCAAGGCACTGTTCGCAGCTTCAGCCGAATTGTGGGCGACGCCAGTTATACCACCGCCTTTGTAATCAAAGAAAGGTTTAATATGAATTTCATCTACCATCAGGGTGACAGTGCGCTGGTAGTGATCCAAGTCGGAAATCCGTGCGGCCATGTATTTCAGGAACGCAGAATCATCGTGTTCTAGCAGAGGGTTCATTCCGTAGGACGAGCATATAGACCTAATTGTCATTGGGTGTGGCAAGATGACGTTCCCGTAGCTGCGCATGTATTTGTAGGCATGGGGCGAAATTGTGAATAAAAGGCAGCAAGACACCATAACTTCAGCTGAATAACGCTTCCGAATCTTGTTCACTTGGAGCAACTTCAACTGCTCGCGAATGAATCGGACGGCGCGGCCTCTGTCCTCTGTTTCTGTGTCGCACAGCTTATCGAGCAGGAAAAGGATGGCTGTAAATGTTTCCTCTTCCGGTCTCTCGGAGGCTGAGTCCAGTTTGCTGTCCCATGTTTGGGCGCTGTCAAGAAATCATTCTAGCTCTCTCTTGCTCTTTGCGGTCGCTGGAACGACTAAGCAAGATCCAAGCTTCGTCGACAAGCACTTCATGAAGTGGAACGTAACGGCCAAGTCCGCTTTGATGGTCACAGAATACTTAATCCATGGGGCCTCATCTTCAACGATGTGGGGGAGAATAATCCGCTCATTGCCCTCAATAGTGTGCCAGAATGAGGAGTTCTTTAGCAGTAAGTGAACAATTATGTCCTGAATTCGCGAAATTTTGTCTGCGTCTTCCTCTTCACGAAATGTCTCAACAGATTCCGCAAGAGCTTTGTGCATAGCTGAAGCGTCTAAACGGATCCTCTTGGCCTCTGGGCTGTCCCTTGTTGCATTCTCAGTCGACAGATACATCGGACAGGCAGGGAATTTGGATGGCACTGCAGCTTGACGAAGGCGCTGATATGGCAAAGGAGCCGTGATTGCTCTCCCGGAGGCATCATCGAGGTATTCCTTCAGGATATCCTCTGAGCGGAAATGGGCCTCGCATACCTAAGGAAAATATCACCCGTCATGAGAAATTTTCCCTCTATGCTCCGTAAATGCAAATTTACCAAGCGGAGGTTCTCCTATAACAGCACATTTCTTATCTATTTCCTTACGGCATGCAAAAGCTTGATTTGGTAGCATATAAGGCAAATTATAAAGATTAGATTTACGTTGTAACGGTAAGTGAATATAAAATTATTGTTCACTGAAGCGTATCCGCCATGTTTGTCGCGGAGAGCAATCGAATATCTAGTTTTTCGTGAAGCGGTTTCTTATGAACGCTTTCGCTGTCTGCTTGGCCATGGTGAGTGCGACAAATTAGATGCAGAGCTTCCGACAGAGTACCCCGCTCACAAATTGAACATTACGTAAACAACATCGAGTACATGACCGAGACGAGTCCACGTCTGATCACTGCAATGTTTCTTGGCGGAGAAACGCGCGATGAAATTGACATTTGGTACCCCCTGTCTCTCGCGCGCGGTGGACTGTTCGTACTACGAGCGATACAAGCCAGTTCACTGAAAGCAATTAGCATTCTCGAACTACTCCGCTCCCGCCATTACTCGCTAGCTTACAAATACCAGAAAATGTGCAGTTATACTGTCCTATAGGTTGGTACGCTAATGGAACGCTATTACCGCTTACCGACAGGCCGAATCGCCGCACCTGTGTTAAGAATTCCGATCTCAATCGGGTAGGGACACTGCTCAAGTCGTTGCCTTTGTTGTATCTCTGGTACGGTTATGCATAGTGGACTTTTTTACTGTGCATTCGATTTGATTTCAGTCGAATAATTTAGTACATTGCATGACAGAGTTCACCGTCACGTGCATACCGTCTTTTTTTCTTCTTGCTTTGCCGTAGCTGCATTTTTGCTCACTTTGCAGTTGGGTAAAATTTCATGTCCTCGCTTCTATTCATGCCATGCTGTGCAAATTAAATCAGTATTTTTGTACTAACGACACGTTTTTTTTTTTTTTTTTCAGCTGGCGATGCCAACACGCTCCCGACATTGGCGGATAATGTGGGGTGGCAAAACGAAGTCGTGGGAAATTTGTGCTTGAAAGAATGTCGTACGCCAAAAAAGGACGAAACAGGAAGGAAAAAACACAGAACAGGAAAGAGGCGCCTCTTTCCTGTTCTGTATTTTTTCCTTCCTGTTTCGTCCTTTTTTGGCGTACGACATTCTTTCAAGACAATGTACCAACTAACCCGTCAAAAAGTTCTACTACGAAATTTGTGCTGTCCTAGCATCGTGTACTGTTGAATTAAAACATCTTTGCCAAGAACCTCAAAAAGCTTCATGTCTTAAATTTATGCACAGAGTATATAGTTTTGGCAAGCCAGGCTCTGCGCTTCGTTCCGCGCCTGATATTAAGCACAGGCAATGAGTTTGTTTCTGTATGCATTTCATTCACAAAGTGCGCTGATGCGTAAGCTTCTTGTTGGCGCAGGTATTTTTTGTTCAACTACGTCCACTGCCAACGTAACT
This sequence comes from Amblyomma mixtum, assembly GCF_055824585.1. Taxonomy (NCBI): domain Eukaryota; kingdom Metazoa; phylum Arthropoda; class Arachnida; order Ixodida; family Ixodidae; genus Amblyomma; species Amblyomma mixtum. Next base: position 47,919,044 of record NC_143018.1, read on the forward strand.
CGATGCGTAACTCGTAAGAATGCGATGAAGAAATATACATCACAGACGCGCTGAGACCTTTCCTTCGCATAACATGCTGCCCGTACACACTGGGGGCGTTTTTTTTTTCTACTTTCGTCTACTATTTCCGCAACCGGCACTAAAACAATGATGTCTAGAGGACGTTGGCGTTCCGTACAACATTGCTGCTTTTGTTGTACAGACACAAACACGCGCTTGATCGGTGGCTAAGCGGCCGGACGTCGCTACACGCGCCGGCTTATCAGCCCAGGGGAGGACGGCAACAGCGGGGTGTCGCGCAGCCCAAAGTGTTTGAGAGTATTTCTCGCTCCCCTGTCCGCTCCTTGACAGCGCCCTGCTAAGAAAAGAAAACCCGAAATACCAGTAAAAAGAAGTGCGGTAGACGCTGCCTCGGAACTCTTATCCGCGTGACAAAGTGGTGCCCAGAATGCGTGGAAACAAGAAGTTTTGTGCGCAACAACAAACTTTTATTGTGCAGACATAATGCGATCCCGGACAATCCTGACATTTAGCAAACGTTATTTTCGAAATAAGAATGCAGGATTGCCATGTAACTCGGCTGCGGATGAAGAACCCGCGAACGCGGCTTTTCGGGTAGCCCGTTTCCCTATTCGCTTCCCTCCCGTGCACCTGCAAAAGCTGTCGAACCTGTCAACGACAACGACCTCGGCCATGGCCGGACTCGAGCGGCGGCGGCAGCATGGCGGCGGCTCGCGCTTCCTCGGCTCCCCGCAGCCGCCTCCAGATGATGACGCGCACACGTGATCACAAGGAGCGCTGCGGCCGTTGGAGCCCGACCCTTTCTTAAACGCTCCTTCTCTCCCTCTGCTCCTCGACGCTCTGCCGTCGCCCGCACACCGCACACACATTCTCTGCGGCTCGTATCCACAGTGGCCACAGGTCTCGCTCACGCTTTAGCACGTAAACTTCGTTACCGACTCTTTGCTGTTCTGCAACCTTGTGGTCATTGAAGCTCGCTCGGAACGACGGTATGGCTTGCACAGAATATACTCTAACTGGATTCGACGGCTTCCCCGAGCGCCAACGCGTCGTTTTCGTCCAGCCGCTACCCAGCATCCGAGTCTGCGGCGTCTGCGGTGTGGTGCCCAGCCGCTCCCTGTTGCTGCCCTGCGGTCACGCTTTGTGCCAGGTGTGCAAGGACCAAGTCCCGAAGGAAGGCGGGAAGTGTCCATTGGACGGCATGGAGTTCGCAGAGGCCGACATTGTCCCTCTAACCTTCAAGCAGTCCCAGTTGGAGCAGCACCTCGTCTTCTACGTCGCCGCTGGTAGGGAGTGCAGCTGCACCGGTCAGTTATGCGACCTGAACGACCACCTGATTGAGTGCGGCAGCGACAAGGTGAGATGTGCCGTATGCCAACAATCAGTTGATCGCAACGTTGCGGTTGAACACTACAGGCAGTGCTCTGCTGAGACTCCTCCGCGAAAGCATGTGAGCCGCAAGGCAATCTCCAGTGCCGTCGAGAAGCTTGGCGACTTGAAGAAGGATTTGGAAGGTATTCTGGAGCGTGCCTCGAGCGAGACTTTAGACAAGAACGGTGTTGTGAATGGTGTAAACTCTCTAATGGAGCGCGTTGCCACTCTTCAGAGTCAGTTTGCGATCATACGGAAAGAGACTAGCGGGGACCAGTGCGGCTCGCTGATTTCAGCTATGAAGAAAGCCGGATTCACACCGGGTCCCTACCGCCCAGTTTCCAAACATGGCAACTTCATTGCGGCCTGCGTCTTTTCCGATGTATACGGCGGAAACGAACCGCTGGCAGGAAAAAATGGAAGCACTCACGTGCTATCAACTGAGATGTGTACTGTCGCTGGCTACACTTTCAGGCTGGGGTGCCGGTTCTATTACGGTAACGGTGTTAGTGTAAGTCTCTCTATAGCCATTTGTGAAGGCGCTTGGGATTTGTTCGTAGAATGGCCGTTCTCTAAGAAGGTCACGCTGATATTGACTCATCCCGTGGATATGGACAAGGACAAGAGGCTGCCGGTGGACATGCGCGACTCCTCGGCGACAAAGAAACCACGATCTGGATCCAAGAACGCGCCCGGTTATGCGGAGTCATTCTTGTGGGAGGACGTCGAGCTTCACGGGTTTATCGCCAACAAAGCGCTCTACGTGAGCGTCGAGTTTGAATAACGCACATTCCTTGATTTTGTTTTTACTTTACAGCACTCGTTTGTCCGTCGAGAACCGTGTTGTGTCAGAAGTGTGAAACTTTTAAACACGCTCAGTTCCCAGGTAGTTTCCTCAATAATTCAGGAAACGAACATGCCCTGTAAAAGTCGTCCTCGCTAATACGAAATAACTCGCTGTTATCATTTAATTGTCAAGTGTGCACTACTGCTCCGATGAGCTTTTTCTTACTTCTCACGCGACAAAATTTGCTTCTGTGGTTGTGTTCAAGCGAAATAAACTTGCATCTTTGTGCTCATTCGCCGCCCTTTCTGTTGCTTGTGTCATCGTTCGTATCATCATCATCATTCGGAGCAGCAATTTCCGAAAATGCGACTCGAAGATTAAATTGCTCCCAGTAGCCACATCACAATTGTTAGGCCTTTTCATTTCCAGTTATAATGTTGTACTCATTTGCGTCGACCGGCTCATGCCCTGCACACTGTGTCTTTGAACGGCCCCTGAGCAAATTGCTGCTGGCTTTGCACAGCACGCCATTCTCGACTTGATGCAAGGTGAGTAAATGGCAACGCCATTATTAACGAGAAAGGGTTATATGGCTCGTCGGACACTAAAACTTGCGTCGGCGCGTTTAATAGCAGTAGTGGTCCCAAAAATCATAGACGCCACCGTGGTATCAAAAAAAAGATCAAATTATTTCCGAAGGTGCGGAGAATCGAACCCAGGACTTGTAGATTGCGAGGCGAACAGCTTTTTTTTTGTCTTTATTGCGTTGCTTGTTGGCGAACAAAGATAAATCAAGTATATTCGTTGCCTTATGACCGCATGCTAATGAGTGGGCGTGTCATTAGAAAGGAGAAACAAATAAAAAATATAGATGTCAAAAACAGTGCTTTTTCCTTTAAAGCACGTAGCGCCCTCCATAATTTGTTAGTACCGTGTTTGCTCGAATGTAATGCCAGTTTTTTTTTTTTTTTTTTTATCCGGCCTTGAATTCGCATGTACGGTACTCCGAGAGCGGACATGTAGTGTACGCCCTGGGCAGCCAATGCGTACATAGGGTCAAAGGCTCAGCATAAAATGCGTATAACGGCCCCCGCTGTAAAATGATGTCAAGTTTTGTTTCAGAGTAGTGTGGTATTTTTTACACTTGTGGCTAACTTTCTTGACGTTACCCGCACATACCTGTGGACGAGTGAGCCAACTCCGGCATTACTTTGCCATAACGCAATTTTGTTAGATTTAGAGAAAGAAAAAAAGAAGCTTACACGACGGTCGCCGCTGTTTAACGCGATATCCGGCGATAGCTGCAGAGGTATATTCATTTCGCGCTATATTGCGGGAAATAATTCGAGAGCGACATGCGTATACATACCCAACAATTCTCTAGAAAAAGCATTTTAGAGTGGGAAACCTTTGATGAACGAATTTTTTTTCATATAATGTAAGAATTCGCTATAGCAGTCAGTATATCCGCAGATCACCCGACGGCAGTCTTGAACTTTTTACTATTAACGTTTTTACTATCTACAAACGCTTTCCCAGTTGGTTTTGTATGGCAGTCTTCACTTCTCGATGCGATCGATGGAAGCACTTTAAAACAATACATATCAGTAGAATGAACCATTCATTACATTCAATGTTTCCGTAAGAGTACGTTACAAATGAAATTTCAATTTTCTAAATTTTTGTCCCAGAGTGTTGGACATGGTAGAGTTGTGGAGCTCTCCGTTTAGTTTCTCACAAGTCTGAGGCGGGCAATGCAAGACCCGTGTGTCCCGCGGTGTTGTCGACGGAGGCGCTCCGGATTTTGGGAACGGGTGCGCAGGCGACGCCGGCCCTTCGAGCCCTGCGGCGGTCCCCATTCTCCGGGCACCGGCGACCGCGCTCCCCTTCTTGGAAGAGCGGCGGGGGACCCGAGTGACGCGAGGCCACATCTGGAGACTGCTCGGCGGTTACCGCGACCACCCTCGACATCCGGTCGGAGAGAGGGACACGGGAAGTGCCGTACGAACTCGCTTGCGGAAAACGACATGCGTGCTGTGTTCCGTCTTTTCAATGTTCTTTTGTAACCTTCGCAGGCTAATAAACCTGCCCATTTATTTGTTTTATCTGGACGTTTGATGTGTCGACTACAGCGGTAAGCGGCCTTCGCCCACATAACGCGGTTTCTGACTAGAGCAAGCTGAGGCAATATCATAACAGCCATAGCCAGCTAGAGTTCACCGCGCGCCTGGATTTTCGATCCGAAGGAAGGAAAGCGCAGCTTATTGAGAGCACAAGTGTTTATTACGCAGTAAGCTTTATTGCAAAACACAGCACTAACGCTCAGACGTCAGTGCAATCCATACCCCTGCAGGAGTGGATTACGTGCGGCCAGCTGCTGGATCGAACAAGTTCCGTGGTCCGTTTTGCGCGCGAAAATGTTTCGTGCGCGGGTGTGCAGAGGCCTTCTCTCCATAGAGAGAAAGAGTGTCGCACCCAGAACGCCCCGTGTGTTCGGACTCTGCGAGTGTCGAGTTTGCGGCGGAGGGGGAGGGGGGGGGGGGGGGGGGGGGGGGGGGGGGACGTACGGCCGGCAGCCTTTCAGTGCGACTAAAAAAGAAACATCGGGGAGCTTCCTTTGTTGTTGTCACCCCTGCCCTGACTACGACGCCGCAAGGGCTCCCTGAGCGCTGCAATATTGTTCCCTGGACTGCAGCGGGCACCTCGGGCTAGCACGGAGGAAGCGGCGGCGGGACCGGTTTCCGGCAGCCCAGAGAGGAGGAATTTCGACAAAATCCTCGCCCGATGTTAGCATTTGCTCTTGCGCGCCAGTTGAAAAATTTTGCCGGCTCCTCAGTGGCTTGTCGCTTGCTCGGACCGTCAGCCCGGCGCTGCTTCGAAGAGTGTACTGACCGCTTTGTTCGTTCCCTACCGTTGAGAACGTCACGATGGAAGCCACGAAATACACGCTGACGGGATTCGACGACTTCCTCGAGCGCCGACAGGTTGTCTTCGTCGAACCGCTGCCGAGGACTCGAGTCTGCGGCGTGTGCGGCGTGGTGTCCTCTCAGTCTCTGCTCCTGCCCTGCGGTGACGTGCTGTGCCACGTTTGCGCTGGTTCGAATGGAACGGACGGCGGCACGTGCCCTTTGGACGGCGTGGCTTTCACGGAGTCCGGTATCGTGCCAATGAGCTTCAAGCAGAGCCACTTGGAGAAGCACCGCGTTGTCTGCATCGTCGGCGGTGAGAAGTGCGGCTTCGCTGGCAAACTGTCTGAGCTGAAGGATCATCTTGCTGCATGTAGGAACGACCAGGTGACCTGTGTCAAGTGTCAGAGTTGCGTAGTTCGTAGCGCAGCCGCCGATCACTGCCGAAAGTGCTCGGCCGGGATTCCTCCGCGCGAGTCTGTGAGCGCCGCTGCCGTTGCGAGTGATGTCGAAAACCTCAGCGGCATGAAAAAAGATCTTGGGAAGTTGCAAGACGGGGTGTCGAGCGGAAAGATGGAGCAGGATGGCGTACTCAACTGCGCCAACTCCCAGGTGGAACGCATGGCCTGCTTCGAGGATGACTTCATCCACCTAGAAAGGACCGGTGCTGGCGACGCCATGGTTCCAGCTTCGACGAAGCCGGCAGTCAGTGCCATACCTTCTTGCGCTGCTTCCAAGCCGTGTGTATTTATAGCAGAGTGTGCGTTCACCGATGTTTATGCTGGTTACAAGGCACTGAACGGTGACAAGAAATTGCACAGCCTTTCTACGAGCGTCCGCACTTTAGCTGGTTACACATTCAAAGTGGAATGCGATTTGATCAACTTTAACGACGGGGATGTGTTTCTACATTTTAGGTTCATACTTCGCGATGGTGCCTGGGATGATTGGGTAGAGTGGCCTTTCTCGAAGACCGTTACTGCGATCATCAGACATCCCAGTGATGAGGGAAAAGACATCAGGCTCCCATTTCAAAGCATTTGGAAGTGGCAGGTGATAAGGAGACCACAGCCGGAGACCTGGAATTCGGGCGCAGAGACACTGATCAAGAGCTGGAGGGTTCTCGAGAGGGATGGCTTCTTCCGAAGGAAAAATCTCTTTATCAACGTTCAATTCGAATAGCGGAATCTGCGCTTTCTAAATTCTTCGTTTCGTTCTTTGCTTTTTTGTGTGTTTCTGTCGCCACGCGTGCTTACAGCGAGACGACTCAAATGTGGTTGACTCCCATTTAAACGCTGTGGTTTTCCGTATGGTTGGACACCTGTCATGGGGAACACGTTGCTAATTGACTTTTCCTTTTTTCAACTTGTTAACTTTGTAGTTATTTTTTTGTTTACTGGCATCAGTGTCTGCCTCTGAATTGCTGAAGGTCAATAAAATTGTTTAATCATTCGTTTTCTTTTTTTCTTTCGGCTGACTGGCTGGCTTGGAGTTCATGGCGACGGACTGCTCCTTGCGCGGAGATTAAAGTTAACGAGTTTGAAGGCGCGCTTTCGGCGCTGCTCCCTGGAGTCGTAAGCTCGTACTATTCACCGCCGGGTGGCTTTCTTTCAACTCGTCTGCGGTAAACTCTCATGGCTAATTAAGTGCGCAATTTTTAAATCGACGCGCGGTTTATAAACGCGAATGCATTTCTAGGCTAAGTGGGCGGGGTCGCGTCCGCAACAATTGCGATGTTCTCAGAAGAGGTGGCATCAAAGGAGTGGTTGTAATCGAAAGAGGATGATGCGAGAATGCTGCGCAAAAAAATTATGTTGATACGATGATTAGTTCATTAATTAGAGCGAAAACTTTATGGTTGATGGTTTAGCGTCCAAAAGCGACTTGGGCTATGAGGGACGCCTTAGTGCAGGCCTGCGGTAATTTCGACCACCTGGGGTTCTTTAACGAGCACTGCCATCGCACTGTACATGGGCCTCTAGCATTTCGCCTCCATTGAAAGCGTTGCAGCAGCGAGGAACGAACCCACGTATTAAGGCGAAAACCTTTAATGCCTCATACTGTCGTTAGCAGACGCGTCTGCAGACGCGTCGGCAGATTTGTCCGCCTTTCGGCGTCACTGCTCAAGGTTCCAGCATGAATAAAGGCGCATCTAGTGAATGCATGGGCTTCATAAATAAAATAAAATAGGAGTAAAGTCAAGAAAAGGAAAATAAAAATAAGAAGATAATCAAAATAAAATTAAGATGCGGAAATAAAAATAAAAGACAATCAAATTAAGAAAATGAGGAAAAAATAAATAAAAAAGTAAATATAAACAAACAGTGCGTCAGGAGTGGCTTTCGCCTTGCAGCACTTTAGAGAGCCAAAGTGCCCCCTGAATTTTTTTCGCGTAAGCTGCCGAGCCCCAAAATCACTGAGCCACCGCGCCGGCTAATTATAGCCAAAAATGTCGAAGGAACGCTGACGTCGATATAGTGGGTGGACAGGAAAACAGCCGTGGACGGGAAGACTGTAAAAAAATAGGCACAGGAGTGAAAATAAAGTTTGAAATGAAATGTATTCGACGAGTGATAATTAATCCAACAACGTTTCATTCACATATAATAATTTATTAATATACAGCAAATACGATTGGACCTTTGAATAGACTGGACGGGAATAGAGTAAACGGACGAGGAAAACAACCACGGCGCCAAATTTGAAAAACAAAAATGCTTGATTGAGATAAAATCAAGGTATAATCAGAGTAAATATATCTATATTTAATTAAAGCATAAGATAACTACGCTAATGCAGTGGTTAAATAATTCAGACACAAAAAGCAAAAGATAAAGAGAGGCGACGAGTGCCGAGCAGCGTCAATGCTTTCTCATTCTCCCTATGCTGGTAGCCACAGTGATCTCCAATTCTGTCCGTCTCGCGTCCCCGAGGCCGTTCCTGTACGCCGGTTAAAGCGCTCGCCCAGAGGCGATTGTGAAGGAGGCGCACATTCGTGGAAAGACGAAGATGCACACGCGCCTCAGCAGCATCGCCATCGTCACGGGTGCCGTACGTCACAAAGTTGGCTAGGACGTTCGTGTAATGTCCGCCCGTTACAAAGGGATAAGCCCCAAATCCAATCCAATCCAATCTGCCCGACCTGGCTGAACTCGGACTGTTTTCGCCACTGCTCCCATCGTCCCAGTTCCCTGTCTGGACAACCCCCGTCTTACGCAGGCTTTATCATGGAAATAATAAAAAAAGCTGTTTGCGAGAAAGGGTGCATATCGAAGCCGAAATTTCCTTAGCTGTGTCACAACGTCAGTAACACTACAGTGACGTGATAATGTTTGCAGGACGAAAAAAATTGCTGTTGTCAAATGCGGGAAGAAAGCAAATATCTTTGGCACTTGTACAATTTATTTACAGGCGCGCAATTCTTCAAATGAAAATTCTAGCACACGAAAGTATCTGCGGAATCCATTCATGATTCATTTGGGTGGAGAATCTCTTGTGTCTCCTCCATGCCTCTCATGGAAATTTAGATATGGTGAGCTATGTATCCCTTGGCAGGTATGGAGGGAAGAAGTTTTAATAACCTTGCATGCAGCTACCTGCAAAAAGACAACAGCCATTGTCACTGACCAATGGGACCTCGCTCATCGTGAAAGAGCCGAGAAGAGTGTTCAGACAGCGCAGTAACAGGCTCGTAGCACGGCTGTTGTTGGGGGCCCGTCAAGGTCTCTCTCGGAGCTCGGCCATCCGCGAACGAAGCCCACACTGGAGTTCCAGGAAGCGTGGAGAGTTCAAGGGCGGTGGTGGGGGGGCGCTGTTTTTTTGAAACTGGCGAGTACAGGCCGGGCCGACTCGGCGACGGCTGTCGCGGAAGACAAGTCTTTTGCGTTCCGTCCTGCCGTCCAGTACTGCGGGGCGCTGCGACGGAGCTTCGCGGGTTAACGCGTCCCCTCTGCCCCGTCCTCACCGCGTTGAGAAAAGCGTCCCGATGATGAGGGGAAGGGAAAAAGTGTGCTGGCCGCCAGCCCGTCCGGGTTGCAGGGAGCCGAGCATGGAGAAAAAAAAACTAGGGGAGAGCATGACGTCCTAATCTTGAAGCCTAGTCTTAAAAAATATACTGGAAAGCATCATGCGAAATAGGCCCTCACATGACAAGGCAGCGGTAGCTCTTAGCCGCATTTCGGTTTCGGTTTCGCTCTTTCGTTGTGTGGCGTTATGCTTCTGCGCTACATCGGAGCACGGACGTTCACTAAAAAGCACCGTTTGAGTACGTGCTCTACGTACGCGTTCGTTACTTTCGTTCACAAAGAAGGAACTCCGGTAAAACTTAACAACTGGTTTAATTGGCCGAAGAAGATTGGAAGCACGGCCTTTCCGGTTAGCGTCTCACACCACCACTGCTCTTTCGATGACGGGCCGAGTCGTCCTTTCTCCCTCTTCCGCCGCTGCTCCCGCCTCTCCGACCTTGGACAGTCAAGAGTTCCCGGAAAACGGCGACGGGCGACCGCGCTGCCCAACCTCGCAGCCCGCCGCCTGGTTCAGGGATGGTCGCGGGGGGACGGCCACGGGGGATCCCCTTTCGGGCGCCTGCCGCCTGGTCGGCTCACGCGCACACTTTCACACAAGCACACACACGCGCACACATACGCAGAAGGGTAACTGACCGAGGAAATCGCGTGTCGAACGGCGTCGCATCTTGTCGCGCTTTCCGTCTCCGACCCCCCCCCCAAATGACGAAGTCGTTCGCTAGCCGGAGAGTTCCTGCTGGTTCTGAATGCTTTTCAACTCTCTGTGAAGCCCTCCCTCTGCTCGCTGTGGACCCAAAATATTTCAGCCTGATCCAGCTCTTCGGCGGTAAGAGCTCCGACTTCGTGGTTTCGTCGTCTCACCCTTGAGACGAATCGAAGCACCCAAGCTGGGACTCTGATCAGTCTTGTGAAGGAGCTGTAGCGCTCAATGTCCATTAATGCAGGGGAAGGCACGTGAGATGACATGGCTGGCAGCGCCTTCGTTGGCTGTTTTTGCTTCAGTTCCGCATCGGTGAACGTGTTGTGCACCAGTCCGTGTGGCCATCCGCCATCAGGTCTGCAGAGCCATTGGGTCCCTGTCCGCCACACGTCACTGGCGTCAAGGCGAGAAACGGCAACGCCGCGCATCAGGAGGTCAGCGGGATTCTCTTTTCCCGGTGTTATGCCGGGAAACCCGCCCGGATTCCAATTCTGCCGGCCGCTAACTTTCTCCTGCGAGCGTCCCTTTTGACAAGCCCTGGTGCTGCGCCGCAAGGCACGCGCCATAACGCTCCCTGACAAGCCACGATGCTGCGCCGTACGGCAGCGGAGTCCTAGGAGAAGCATCTGCAAGCAACACGCCTGGACCTGTCGCAAGAGGCCAGACAGCGAGGCGCCAGATTCCTTCTCTCCCGGACGCCACCGCGCGCGGCAAAATTTGAAGCGGTTGGCCCGCGCGATCGCTGATTGGTCCTTTCGGACTGCCGTCGAGTGCTGCCTTTGGATTGGCCAGTTCTGAGGGGCCACCGTTCCCCAGGCTATAAAAGCCCCAACGCTGCAGCTTGGAGGTGTGTGACCGAGTGACCGAGAGTCCGACCCACCGTGAGTCGAGTGCTGCTCACGAGTGGAGTCGGATGGTGTGACGCGTTGGTGTCTCGCTGGTCGTCGCTGTGCGAGAACAGTCGCGTTGTGTAGCTCTCGGCCCCGTGCCGATGTTGAACTATATTATGCCCTGTACATAATGTATAAAGCATTTTCTTAGTCTCACCGACGCCTGACACGGAGTCTTCGCTACCGCTAAGAGAGCTGGCAACGCTCAGTCACGAAAAGGGTGGCGAGCGCAACGGGACCACCTCTATGGCACAACATTGGATGGCAGCTATGGGATCGACCGACATCAGCTACCTCGGCGCGGTGAGTGCCTGAAGTTTTGCTCAAACGCCAGACTTTCTCTAACACAGGTTATAGTAGCATAGAGAAAGAATTGGTGTAGCATTGCGTTAACCTTGTGTGTTTCAAGCCTAGGAAGAGTGTTTTGAAAACCAAGGGATGCTGAAGGGGTAAACAAGGCAGTGTGTGAAATTCTTGCGCGTACCGAACTAGTAGCGATATAGTAGTGTACGGCAAGTAGTTTCTAAAAGGGCAAACAGCAAGAGGCAGTGTGAACGATGGAGAGTTACAAGGTTAAAGAACTTCTCCAAATTTGTGAGGAGTTGGGCATTGATTTGGGCTCAACAAAAAGAATGAAAGCGATCCTTGAGGTCATGAGGACTGCGGACGTGACGGCTGAGGAGGCCGAAGAGGCCTGGGCTGATATCAATGAAAGGCGTGAACGGGAGGAAAAGAGAGAAAATGAACGTCGCGAGGAGGAGATGCGGGAGCGCCAGGCGCTTAGAGAGCACGAGGTTAAAATGAAAGAGCTGGAGCTCCGAAAAACCTCGCCAGCGCCTAGTCTTGCTTCGACGACGGTTCCCTCTAACACTCCAAAAATACGCGACCAACTGCCGCCCTTTGTAGTCGGCGAGGATATGGCTAAATACCTCGTTAAATTTGAGCATGTGTGCGAATGGAATGACATTGAGCGATCCCTCTGGGCACAGAATCTGTTAGCCTTGCTTCCCGGGGAGGCATCTGACGTGATAACTTGCTTATCGAAAGAGGCGTTTGAGAGCTACAGTGATGTGAAGGAGGCGCTATTGCGAAAGTACAAACTGTCGCCCGAAGCTTTCCGGCAGAGGTTCCGGTATGCACAGAAGGGCAGGGAGTCACATGTTGACTTCGCGTTTCGTCTAAAAGCCGACCTGGTTGAATGGCTGAAAGGCGAAGAGGTTTACGACGACCGCGATAAAGTCGTTGAATGCATCGCGTTAGAACAGTTCTACCGTTGCATTGATGAGGATGTCAAGCTCTGGCTGCAAGATAGGCTAAAGGAGGTTAAGCTAGACAAGGCAGCAGAATTAGCTGGAGAGTATTACCTCCGCCGCAGCTTGCACAGCAGGGCAGTGCGTGTAGAAAAAGCAGATAAGAGAGACGGGTTTTCAAGGAAGCCCGACGAACGGAAGCAAATCAAGCGTCGCGAGTTTCGGAAAGACGAGTCCCTTACCAAAGAAACTGCGAAGGAAGGGCAGAATGCATCTCAGAATGCTAGCGATGGTCCCAAGCAGCGAAACGATGCGACGCGTTCTTTTGAAAAACGGAAGCCGTTAATCTGCTACAACTGCAAAAAGCAAGGGCACATCGCGGCGAACTGCCAAGAGAAAGTTGCTTTTGCAACGATACGGGAAACAAACAAAAACATGCGACTGTTGGAGCCATACATGCAGGAAATTAAAGTAAACGGCAAGAAGTGCAGAGCACTTCGGGACTCGGCAGCAACTATGGACGTCGTCCACCCGTCTTTCGTCTCCTCTAGTGACTTTACAGGAGAATGCGCTTGGATACGGCAAGTGGCCGAGGATGAGAGTGTCTGCTTACCGATCGCAGCGGTCATCATTGAAGGAGAGTTTGGAAAACTTAACACAGAAGCCGCTGTGTCTGCCGCCCTTCCGGAGCACTTTCCCTACCTGTTCTCAAATAGCTCGGAGCAGATGCTGAAGGATCAGGGCAAATCATTCTTTGCCGACGTGGCGTACATGGCCCTCACGCGATCCAAAGCGCGCCAACTGTCGAGGGAACTGGACTTTGAGTCGGTGAACGAACAGCGGTGCGGCACGCGGAGCGATCAAGGTAACTTGAGTGGCGGGCAGACGGGAGATGCAGAGCTCGGAGACTGGCTTGGGAGAGCGTGGTTTGGACGAGACTGAGAGTGATACGTGCACTGCTAGCCGCGATCTAGACACGACGCCGCAGTTAGGCGACGCGGGCTCCATACTCGCTCCAGTTTCTGCCGGCTGGCAGGAGCTGGCCGCAGTTGAAAAGGAAATGCTCATTCGCGAGCAGCAGCAAGATTGCTCAATAGCCGATCTGATGAAGAGCGTCAAACTGGGAGTGGAGAAAAAGAGGGTTTTATTTTACGAGAGATCTGGCTTATTGTATCGCTGCTACACCGATAAGCAGGGACGCAAATATGAGCAGATTTTGATCCCTCGAAAATATCGCTGTCAGTTACTAACTCGCGCACGAAAATGCGTGGGCAGGGCATCTTGGCTTAAAAAAGACCAAGGCTAGATTGGCTCAGGAGTTTTATTGGCCGTATTGTTGGAAGGATGTCGAACAATTCGTGCGATCTTGCGAGACCTGCCAGAAAGTGGGCAAATCCACTGACAAGTGGAAGGCGCCGATGAAGTTAGTGCCAGTCATAACAGAACCTTTTCGGCGACTGGTAATTGATATTGTAGGTCCTCTGCCAGAATCAACGAACGGGTGTAGGTATGTTCTGACGGCCCTGTGCGTCGCGACCAAGTTCCCGGAGGCGGTACCACTTAAGGAGCTAAATTCTTCCCAGGTCGTGGACGCTCTGCTCTCAATGTTCGCACGCGTCGGGTTCCCTTCTGAGATCCAGTGCGACAATGGCAGCGTCTTCACCAGCTGCCTAACTTCTACCTTTTTGGAAAGATGCGGCATTAAAGTGGTGCACAGTTCTATCCATCACCCGCAATCTAATCCAGTAGAGCGAATGCATTCGGTGCTGAAGCGCATATTGAGAGCCCTGTGCTTTGAGCGTCACTGTGACTGGGAGGCCTGCATTCCCGCCGCTATGTTCGCCTTGAGGTCTGCTCCCCATGAGAGCACAGGCTTTAGCCCCGCGGAGCTCGTGTATGGCCGAAGCCTTAGAACTCCGCTGCGCATGTTGCGAGAGTGTTGGGAAGGCAGTGATGACGACCCAAATGTAGTCTCCTACGTCCTCGACCTTCTTCAGAGGCTCGGGAAAACAAAAGATATTGTAGAGAGGCACATGAAGGCGGCGCAAATCTTGTCAAAGGGATATTACGACAAGTCAGCAAAAAAACGCACCTTCGAAGTGGGTAGTCAAGTGATGTTGCTGCGTCCGTCGAAGAAAAACAAGCTCGAGGTTCACTGGGAAGGACCCGCGAAGGTTGTATCGAAGCTTTCCGATACCAACTACGAAGTGAAATTAGGGAGACGGCCCAACAAAATTTATCACAGCAACTTGATGAAGCCCTACATTCAGCGTCACGCGATTGTAAGCATGACGATAAATGCTGCCGATGAGGAAGGGGCGGAAATCCTGACGACAGCTGACATGAAAGATTGTGGTTTAGAGCTAATGTTGGAACAGCTGACTTTGGACGCGCGTCTAAGTACCACCCAAAAGGAGGATTTAAAGGGAATAGTTTCCGAGTTTAAGGAGGTTTTTTCGAACCGTCCCGGAAAGACCACGGTCTTAGAGCACGACATCGAGCTAACATCTGAGCAACCGATCCGCAGTAAACCGTATCGTTGTTCACCCGTGCAGAAAAAAATCATGGCTGAGGAGATTCAGCGCATGCGTGACTTGGGGGTTATAGTGCCAAGTGAGAGCGACAACACATCGCCCCTGATACTTGTCCAGGTTCCGGGAAAGGATCCGAGGCCATGCGTCGATTATCGGCGTCTGAACGCGATCACCCGAGATCAGACATATCCGATACCGAACCTAGAAGAAAGAGTGGAGACGGTGTCGAAGTCAAATTATATATCTACGCTGGACCTCGTGCGAGGCTATTGGCAAGTACCCCTTACGGAACGGGCTAGCCGTTGCGCCGCGTTCGTTTCCCCGTTCGGAACCTTCCGCCCACTCATGCTGAGCTTCGGACTTAAAAACGCGCCGTATTGTTTCTCTAGCCTGATGGACAGAGTGCTTCATGGTTTGGGCGAGTTTGCATTGCCATACCTCGACAATGTTGCCATCTTTTCGGACACTTGGGAAGAACATCTCGAGCACTTGCGAGTTGTATTGTGCAGGTTGAAAGAGGCAGGCCTCACTGTGAAACCAGCTAAATGTCACCTAGGTTGCGGTGAAGTGACTTATTTGGGCCATGTGGTGGGGCGCGGCCGGCGTAGACCTTCCGACATCAAGGTAGCCGCTATTGTAAACTATCCCCGGCCAACCACTAAGACGGATATAAGGGCTTTTTTAGGTTTAGCTGGATATTACCAACACTATGTGAGAGACTACTCTGACCTTGCCAGCCCGCTAACAGACGCGCTTCGAAAATCGGAGCCCGTTAAGGTGACGTGGGACTCGAAGAAAGAAAATGCGTTCCAAATGTTGAAACAAGCATTGAGCCATAAGCCGGTTCTAACGGCGCCAGACTTTTCGAAAGGTTTCATCATTCAATGTGACGCGAGTGATCGCGGAATGGGAGCGGTGCTATGCCAAGAAGAGGCTAGTGGTCATGAACGACCAATTTTGTATTTGAGTCGAAAACTAAGTTGTAGGGAAGAGGCATACAGCACCTCTGAAAAAGAGTGCGCCTGCCTTGTGTGGGCAGTTCAGAAGCTGGCTTGTTATGTCTCCGGTTCTAAGTTTGTTGTGGAAACGGACCATTGCCCTCTAACCTGGTTAAGTAACATGTCGTCTAAAAGCGGCCGTTTGCTGAGGTGGAGCATGACCCTCCAGCAGCACAATCTGCTTGTCCGCTATAAGAAGGGAAGGTTGAACGCGAACGCCGATGCTCTAAGTCGTGCATTCTAGGCCTCGCTTCTTTCAGTTACCTCCTCGTTACTTACCTTCTCTCGCTTTGCAGCAAACTATCATGTTCGAAGGAAGAAAGGGGCAAAAATGAATGACCTCATTTGCTTCCTCAGTAGTGTGTTTTCGGTCCAAATGATTTCAAGGGGACCAATCTTATTTTCATTATTATTGTTGATTATTAAGTGCTCCTGCTATTTTGATGTGTTGATACTTTGCAAAATGGTTGTTTGAACCTTGTGTACCAGATCGTACACATGCCTCTTGTTGCAGCGGGAATAAATGGGGACATCAATTTAGTTAGGTTAATTTGGATTATGGCTTTGTCTGGTGTTTGATGGGAGACAGAGGGCACTTGCTTGTGTTGGGTGTTGCCTTTTGCCGGTCGGTTTTGTAGTCTGCAGAACGACCAACCATGACCAGTGGCGAGAAGCAAGGGGATCGGAACGACCTCAGCGAAGCTGGTCGAGGTGCCTTGGCGACAACGAGGTCAACAGAGCTCCTGGCCTGCGAGTGGGACCTGGTGCTCGTGAAGTTACCTGGACTGGACGTGAACTTGGAAGAGCCTGACGAAGATGCGCGCCAGGCATCCGAGCCACGTGGAAGCAGCTCGTCTTCCCGGCGCCTTATCTGATGGCGGGGGTGCTGTTATGCCGGGAAACCCGCCCGGATTCCAATTCTGCCGGCCGCTAACTTTCTCCTGCGAGCGTCCCTTTTGACAAGCCCTGGTGCTGCGCCGCAAGGCACGCGCCATAACGCTCCCTGACAAGCCACGATGCTGCGCCGTACGGCAGCGGAGTCCTAGGAGAAGCATCTGCAAGCAACACGCCTGGACCTGTCGCAAGAGGCCAGACAGCGAGGCGCCAGATTCCTTCTCTCCCGGACGCCACCGCGCGCGGCAAAATTTGAAGCGGTTGGCCCGCGCGATCGCTGATTGGTCCTTTCGGACTGCCGTCGAGTGCTGCCTTTGGATTGGCCAGTTCTGAGGGGCCACCGTTCCCCAGGCTATAAAAGCCCCAACGCTGCAGCTTGGAGGTGTGTGACCGAGTGACCGAGAGTCCGACCCACCGTGAGTCGAGTGCTGCTCACGAGTGGAGTCGGATGGTGTGACGCGTTGGTGTCTCGCTGGTCGTCGCTGTGCGAGAACAGTCGCGTTGTGTAGCTCTCGGCCCCGTGCCGATGTTGAACTATATTATGCCCTGTACATAATGTATAAAGCATTTTCTTAGTCTCACCGACGCCTGACTCGGAGTCTTCGCTACCGCTAAGAGAGCTGGCAACGCTCAGTCACGAAACGGGTGGCGAGCGCAACGGGACCACCTCTATGGCACAACACCGGGCAGTGCCTCCATTCATAGCCGCCGGTGACGCGCTGGATTTCTCAGACACGGTTTCGCACAAACTGCTGCCAGCGTCCCGCGTCTCCCCGTATCGAGTGAAGCGCGATCGCTGAGTCGGTCCACAAAATTACGCGATCCGGGTGCAGCCCGAGAGTGCTTAGTAGGTATCTGCATAGTCGAGCGGCGAGCAAACATGCAAAGAGTTCCAGCCTCGCTAGAGTGAGTTCTTTCAGAGGAGCCACCCGCGATTTGCTCACCACTACGGTTGAAGTTAGGCCACCTTCTGAGGCGATGGTAATGTATGCGACCGCCCCGCAGGGCGGTCGCATACCGCCGCGGGACTGGCGTCTGCAAAGATGTATAGATACGTCTTTGTTGCTTGCCCGCCGACATCCGCTCCATAGTACCGCGGCACCTGTATCTCAGGGAGACGTTTTAGTTCGCCGTACCATGTGATCCACTTTTTGGCTACATCACTTGGTAGTGGATCATCCCACTCTACGTTTTGTCGCCACAGATTCTGAAACAAGATCTTGGTCCGCACGATGAAGGGTGACAACCATCCCAGCGGGTCATAAATCCGTGCCGTAGTTTGTAGCATGGATCGTTTGGTGTCTGGTGTAGCAGTGTTGTCTGCATCGCACGGCGCAAAGGTCAGGCGATATAATATGGTGTCCCATGTCAGCCCTAGTAGCTTGAGTACACCAGACAAAATCCCAGGGGCTTGGTTTCGTTAGAGTCTTGCCCAAATAGCTGGCGCAGCCTCTCGTTATTCGATGACCATTTGTGCAGCTTCATCGAGGCGGCGTGGAAGATCGCGTTGGCTTCGGTGTTTAGCTTCACGGCCTCTTCTTCGTCGTCTGCACCAGTTAGCAGGTCATCTACATAAAGGCCTCGCTGCCGCTGCATCGCGATGTGAGGAAAATTTGCTGTTTCTCTACCAATTACTGAGGTTCGCAGTGCCACGGTACGGAGGCAATTTGTCTGCTCGGCACCGTCCTCAATAGGCCCTGCCCATCCAGCTGATGTTTCCACCACCCTCAGTCGTTTCCCCACTTTGACGGATCTGCCTGTCGTTAAGTCCCGTATGTGATCAGACCCGATGAGCAGCTCAATATTTTCCGAACCGTCGTCAATAGAGAAGTCAGTTGGTTCGTAACCGAGGGAGCTTAATTTCTGCAGTACATTTCCCGGCGGCGAGAGAATAGGTTGGTCACAAATGACATCTGTTTCCAGCTCTTCTAGTTCGCGAAATACAATACATTAAAAGGTGCTATCTGAACAACGACAGCACTCATAGGTTAAAACTATTTCAGGGCAACAAGTTCATTCAGAGTAGTATACCATTCGGGTTTGTCGGCTTGTTCCTTATATATATATATATCTCAGCTAATCAATACTCCCAACAAAATACTCCCGAGCAGGTCGCACATTTTCATCTGCGTGATGGACACCCATTTGTGTCTTCCATACACCATGCAGTACTGACAGCATGAACAGATCATACGGTGCACCATCTCCGTTGTCAACTGGCAAAAAACGTATGCCATACGGCGTTACTGGAAGGTCTTTCTTTAACGTCCTTTGCAGGATGTCCCACAGAAAGACCGTATCCAAAGAGTCCAAGAACATATGGTCTACAGTTTCAGGCTTGCGGCATATTATACAGTTTGTGGACCATGGGACATATATCCCCTTCTCTTCTAACCATGGTTTCACGGGCAGTGTGCCACTATGTAAGTAGAAAAAGAAAGTTTTCACCGATGGTCGCACGGCCATCCTAGAACGTCCCCACGCTGACCGTCACCATTCAGTATGCGATAAATTGGCACTGGTAACATCACATCTGAGAGGTCCATATACAGCCGCCTACGTACTCCGTCATGCCAGCTCCATGGTTCGGAATAAACAAAGGCGCGTCTAGCTAACACGGCGGCTTAGTTCACTCCATCTTCCTCCCTTCCCTTACGGCGAGGTTAAGGTGTCCACCGAGATACGCAAGGCAGATACATTTCCTTTCGTCAAAAACCAATTTACCGTCGAGCAAGGCGTAGAGCCGAACGGGCGATAGCGTTCTGTGGACTCCCTGGCAACTTTGCAAGACGCTGTCGCGTTCCACTCTTAGAGGCGAAGCTTAACAGCTTACAAACATATCAGTGACACAAGGAGCAACACTGTGCTTAAGGCTTTCGCCTCACCGCACTTTAGGTCAACGAAGTGCACCTCTGAATTTCTTTTGGGCTCCAGGAATATCTTTGCTTGCCGGCAGTCCGATTAATGAAATAGGGCAGACGTTTACATAGTTACACGCCTCACCATGAACGTAAATAAACCAAAAGAGGCTCCTTAAGACTATCTGCTGCATAATAGTGTTTGAACACGAGAGCGCCCCTTTTGCAGAAACTCGTGCGTCGTCATCGTGAGCGAAAAAATCCCCGAAGAAGCAACCTAAGGGGGCCACCTGGGTCACGTGATTTTGTGACGCCATCACAGCTCGCCACGGTGGCAGGTGGTTGTTAAATTAACGATCGGTCGCTCGGGAAAGCAACCTGGGTCTCTTAAGCCCCACCGATAGCAGCAACCGCCGTCGCAGAGCAGTGGCGCATCGCCTAACCACTGCGCCAGTTGTGGTATGAGGACACATCTATGAATGTAAAGTCGAGAATTACCAACTCCGCATATGTGGCCTCCCCTCCAATTTTGTTCTTTAGCAGCATGTACAATACAAGGCAGCGCTAGCTATGCTTCAGCCCACTGTGTTTCAGCTCCTGCTTCATTTCTATGCTAAATCTACGGTGGCCGGCCCCGCCAGCCAAGCGTTGCGTTGTCGTTGCTCTCCCGTGAAGCCAAGTGCGTGCCGCCGGCATCAACGGGCGCCCACATCCCGAGCCACGTGCAGAAAGTTGAACGTATGCACACAGACGATTTACGCATATGCGCTGAAATGCTGCCCATGCGGCCCAAGTTGTCCGCTCAGGTTTACGATTTTGACGTCACAAACAGTTACTCACCTCCGCCTCTCAAGAAATAACTGCCATCACTTCATCAAGAGATTGCTGTCATATCTGCTTCGCTTCTCCGAACTACACATATTGCTGCACCACAGTTGCACTTCCACTCTGGAGAGTGCGAGCCGGCCAAGAACTCATGCTGCACTAGGATATGGCACTTATGTAAAACAAAGACCGAAGCGCAGCGGGCGCACGCGCTGCACTCGCGAAACGAATGTGAAAGTGTTTCACTCCTTGAACAGGTGCATAAAGTGAAGCCATATCGAAGAGACCTGCGGTTTCGCCCCTGCGGGCGGCACCGTGGGTGCAATCCATCGCGACCTCTACGTGCTTCAGATGGGCAAGGAGCGGTGACCGGACCTGAGCG
The DNA here is from genome assembly GCF_055824585.1 of Amblyomma mixtum. Classification (NCBI taxonomy): domain Eukaryota; kingdom Metazoa; phylum Arthropoda; class Arachnida; order Ixodida; family Ixodidae; genus Amblyomma; species Amblyomma mixtum. Next base: position 47,939,485 of record NC_143018.1, read on the forward strand.
CGTCATGTTTTGTGCGGGTGTCAACCATTTGGATCTCATGGAACCCGTTACCAACCGAGCGCCTGTGATGTACGCGTCTGTGTGCTGTTGTGGTCAACGAATGCGACGCCAACATAGACGTAGCTCCATTACCGCTTCTCTATTTTTTTTTTTTTTCATGTCCGCCGCGGTGGCTCAGTGGCGGCCCTGGCTTCCTGCAGCCGGTCCCGGCCAACACTCTTTCCATCTCCAGTTTTCACTCAACTAAAACACTCGCAGAGTCCGGATACCAGGGGCGTCCTGTGTGCGACGCCCTTTCTCTTTATGGAGAGAAGGTCTCTGCAGACCCCCGCTCGAAACAGAGTTCGGAGCGCGGAACTTGTTCGATCCAGCAGCGGGCCCCGCACAAATATACTCCTGCAGCGGTACGAACTGTGCTGACGTCTGAGCGTTAATGCAGTGTTTTGCAGTAAAGCTTACTGCGTAATAAACACTTGTGTTGTCAATAAACTGCGCTTCCTCTCCTTCGGAGAGAGTCCAGGCGCGCTGTGAACTCTAGATTGCTATGGCTGTTATGGTATGGCCTCAACTTGCTCTAGTCAGAAAGCGCGTTAGGTTGGCGAAGCCCACTTACCACTACCATTTGTACGCAACTCAGTACACACCGGAATTGCATTACCCGCCTCAGAATTGTGAGAAACGAAACGGAGAGGTCTATAACTTTACCATGTCCAACACTCTCGCGCAAAAATTTAGAAAACCGAAAGATTGTAAGGTACTCTTATGGAAACATTGAAGGTAATGATCTATTATTCTCATACGTAGAAAATCTTTCTTTTAAAGTGCTTCCATCGATCGCATCGAGAAGTGAAGACTGCCATAGAAAACCAATTGGGAACGCTTTTGTAGATAGTGAAAACGTTAATAGAAAAATTTCAAGACTGCCGTCGGGTGATCTGCGGGTATACTGACTGCTATAGTAAATTCTTACATTATATGAAAAAATTTCGTCCATCAGTGGTTTCCCACTCTAAAAGGCTTTTCTCTAGAATTCTTGCGTATGTATATGCATATCGCTCTCAAATCATTTCCCGCAATATAGCGCGAAATGAATATACCTCAATATTCTGACAGCCGGTCTCCTATACGGCGCGGCGGCGACGGAGGCGAAAACCGCGGCTGCAACGGAACGGAGAGT